>NC_092195.1:1677800-1680300 GCF_043641665.1 Enoplosus armatus
CTGTCCATTTTCCCCCCTTAATTAGCATCAAATGACGTAGTTCTTCCCATGAAATGTTCCGGAATTCGTACATGATATTTTATATATATCGTATCATACATTGGAAACTCAGGAGGTTCTTGTATTTAGGCATGGTGATGGAGAGCAGTGCACAAAGCTTTCAAGGAACCCTTTAAAAGGAAGCGCAGACGCTCAAAGGATGAAGGTATGCCAACTGAGACTCGGTAACCATAAAAAAAAAAGTCAACATTATGGGATGCGAGTAAAAGTTTTGCTCCTTAATGGCCGTTCATTAAGGAGGCTGCAGTCGATGGGCAAAGGAGGAGAGAGCGGTGCTGAATTAGGCCGGCACTGAACATGAGTTGGAGCTTTACGATTGGCAGGGCTGAGGGAGGGAGGGAGGGTTGTATATGGCCGTGTGATTTATAATTACCGGTATGTCGTTGTTGGTCATGAGGTTATGTGTTAGGAGATAAAATGTTGGTTGTTAAAAGTCTTGTGCAAATAGGGAGGGTCCCCTGATGGCGAGCGAAACTGCAGCCAGCTGCAGTGCACAGGTTCTCCGACCAGCCGTCCAAACTGAAAAGGCGGGCGAACCGTTCACCTTCACCTTTTTTTTTTTTCATGGTTGGAATTGGGACCGGAGAGTACGCATTGTTTACCCAGACGTTCTACGGTGTGTTTTTCAAAGTCTTCGTCGCATTTTTATGGGTTTCCCGGCGCCCACGTGAACGATCGGTCAAGGGTGGAGGGGATAAATAGTAAGCCCTTTAATTCTGGCACACAAACCTGGCGACTGAGTCCCTATGCAAGAGGAACTTAGGGCCGACTGCAGTCGTACACGGCGGAGGCTGGATGATGACGGTGACCAAAAGCTACGAACAGAAGTTGAAATAAACCACAGCCTCCCTTTTGACATACGCCGCTTTCACAATGCTTACTGCGCATTTAGCTCACAGAGGAGCCTCTCCCAGATTGTGTTGCAACACGGAAAACACAGCTGCAGCTCATAAACGTAATAACGGATAGGTTTGATTCAGGGAAGCTAATGAGCGGGCATTAATAATGCTCAGTGTTGTTTGGCAGCGCTTGCTAAACTGGCACAGCTTAATAAAATCCCTCCATTATTGATTAGATTAGCCACAGCTTTGATCGTGGACGCACAAGTTTGTTGTTGTTGTTTTTTTTTTACCCCTACACCACCATCACAACTGTATCTCAGCCCCAGATAAGTGTTCATTCAATCTGCTAATTACACTGGTTATTAATAACACCGTCGGGCACTATCTAGAGCTGTCTTGCAAATGGCGACCGCGAGAACTGTCCCCATCACTGCCTTCCATCGCAAATGGCACGGCACAGTGTTTCACCCGGGAAAGGGGGTGGATGCCACGTGACCATTGTAAGATATAGGCGGGGAAACGCAGTTCACCGCAGTAATTGCCGAGATCTTGGAATGAAATAAGAAGGTTGTAGGTACCCTTTCCTGTGCGGTCCGCATGAAACGGGACCACCTGCCCTCGTGGTCGTGGCGATGGCATTGCTGAGAAACAAGGGAGTCAGCCACCTTCGGAAGAAGCCGTCAAGCAGCCCACAGATAAAGTGTGTGTGTGGGGGGGGGGGGGATAAAAGCTGAGGCCGAACGTGCTGCCAGCACCCAGCTTTACTCCACCTGCCAATTAACTGATTGTGGGCAAGTGATCGGCGGCGGGCTGGCAGCCACGACCACGACCACTTCCACCGAGTCTGCCCAGAATCTGTTGTCCCCTCTGCAAATACATGAGAGCAGTCAGATTCAACTCCATTTTACACACATTTGCCTTTTGTGTTTTGGGCCACATACCGAATATAAACCCACGGATATGTCCAACCACAGGAGAATCTCAATGAATCATCAACATACAAGCAGAGGGGACGCGGCTTGTTCTCCAGGATGCAGGATATTATTCAGACGTGGCCGGTCCAAGCCACTGATGAAACTAAGGGGCCACTTTGATCCTAAACAAGGTCTTCACAAGCGCAAGGTCCTAATTTTATGTGTGTTTTATTTGGTCATGATTTAAATGTCCATGTCTGATTTTTATCACAGCAGCTGACAGTTGCTCCAAGTCCCCAAATTCCACAGTTCACACTTGACATTCAAAATATTGTATGTGTAACATGATATAATATTTAATACCACGAGCTTGAAATTTGGGGATTTCAATTTCCAGAAAAAAACCCACATGAATCTCCCGTGTTTTCCACATGTTGCAACATGTGCATGTGAAATCTAACGTGTGAAAACATGTTAAAATCACATGTGAAATATGCAAATGGTAAATGATCTCACTTATGTAGCGCTTTTCAACCTCTCAACCTGAGCTAAGCCTCATTCACCCAGTCACTCGCACATTCACACCGAGCTGCCGTGCAAGTTGCTGGTCTCCTTTCGGGACCAACTCAGGGTTCAGTGTCTTGCTCAAGGACACTTCGACATGACGGTGGGAGAGCCGGGGAA
>NC_092195.1:1682800-1840300 GCF_043641665.1 Enoplosus armatus
CTTTACATTTAAAACCAATTGAACTAACAAGACTAATGTTACATAATTGAGTGTTTTGTGGTTTACTCCAAGACGATGGATCTGCTGCTCTTCTACCAAGCTCTCTGTGCATGCTGCACTGTGAATACCGAATCCAACGTAAGGTGGTGTAGGTCACCACAATCCAATATTGTATATTGAAGCCACATTGTCCTGTTATTAAGTGTGAAACAAAACGTAGGCCCCTCATGACCCCTAAAAGACCGCTGAAGATCCATAAGTCCCGATTTTCAAAGTAGGAGGCAGTTTGAATAGAGCCATCAAAAGTGACTGGAATGGGTGAGCTGGTGGCGGCCTTGGTCAGTTTTTCGTGGCAGCACTCAAGGCCGTAGCCAGGATTTTAGAGTGCAACCTGGCTCCCCTGAGAAATGTGACTAAAACACTACTGAGCACATGTTCCCACGGTGTCCTCAATCGTAGCCTAGTCCCTGTTAGTAGTAGCAGGATCTTATTTGTTTTATAAATATTATATCTTTTGCAGCTTATTATTTGCCAGGGACCATGGCCAGCCAGTACCTCCACTGTGCCACCCCCCCCCCCTTTCTGTAACCAAAGCAGTGTGGCACTGCAGCTGCCGGGCCACATGTGCAAACCAAAGCCAGCCCCCCCCGTCAAGGCAGTGAATTACCAGCGCTAATCCCACAGGCTGGAGCTGAGGATCTCACATCGGCGAACAAAAGCTCCATTTCCACACTCTGACACAGCCGAGGTTTAGCGGGGGTCCTCAGGGTGCTGCCCAGGAGGGCTTAGGACTGGATGAAGGTACAGACGCACAATGCATTTTGGGAGAGATGATAAGAAAACACTGTGGGAGTAAAACAAAGAGGTGGTAAAGTATCAAGTCAAGTCGGGTTCATTTGTTTCAGCCCTTTCAAGGCGCCACATCATGAGGCAATAAATGACGACGACCACCCCCACGTGCCCCCGAGGGCAATATGAACTCCCACGACAAGGAAAAAAACGGGAGAAGTGGAGGATGTGTTCAGCCTAGCGGGTGACCAGATGTCCCGGTTTGTCCGGGATTGTCCGGGATTCAAGCTGGGTGTCCCAAGTCCAGACAGATATCTGCGAAACACCAAATTGTTCCCTGTTTTTTTTTTTCTCCCGCCGCAATTAAAGTCATAATTACAATATTATACTTGTTTTCAGCGCTGCGAATTCAACACTGATTGGCCCGTATGGGTGTCGACCAATCCGTGTGTCGCTGTCGAGGCTGTTGCTAGGCTATGAGTCGCGGCGCACCCGGCAAGCGTTGAAAGGTGCGCTCGGTAGGTGTGCTAAGGGTCCCGGTTTGTCACCCTATGGTCACCCTAGTTTAGCCTAGCGTAGCCAAAAGACTGGCAGCAGGAAACACTGCTAGCGTCGCCTACCACATAGGCCTACACTCCAAAAGCTACAGACATGTATGTATGTATGTATGTATGCTAGCTACCAAGCTAGTTCCCTGGGTTTTGTTGACGGTAATGTGGCGGGGGTTGTCGGTTAAACAAATAAAAACCCTGATTAATACAGATGGCATTGCCCCTAACCCCCGAAGCCCTAGTCCCCTTTTTACGGAGCTATACTAGCATTCTTAGCCTTTTGCTAGGCTAGGCTAGTCTAAGCACTAGCACCTATTGTTGTGCTGGATGCAGAGAGGTCTTCCCTTAAACGAATTGATAAGATATGATAAGAACTCTATCGATACCGAGGTAAACTGTTGGACAGTAGTAGGAAAGAGTAAAAGTAAAAAATATGAAATATATATATATATATATATATATAAATAAAAGGTGCAAATCCAAAATATACACAATGCCAAAAAATGTAAACAGATTAACGTTCAGGATCATTCTTGGTGAGCTGCATGTAGATATGTATGATGCATCAAAGCTCGGGTGCAGTAATTGAAAATGTTCACTGATTATGTCCGTTGATATCAGACGTAACGTTCCATTATTGCACGTCATGCCGCATGAATCACAGCACTGTAATGCCTGTAATCCACTGAGGCCGCAATCCAGAGGGAAACAGCGCGCCACTGGTCTGTAGTCAGCACGGGGAGGGGGGGGGGGGGGGGGGGGGTATTGGGGCACCCTCTCCAGACCCCAGACGGGCTCAGGTTAAAGATGCGCCAGAGTGCTTCACACAACCGGGCAGCAACACGCTTTGAGTGGCCAGTGGCCGACTCCCTCCAAATTCCTGTCCGCCCAGTGCGCTCTGGAAGCCGTCCACAGACAAAGTTGGAGTCGGGGGGGGGGGGGTGCCTTTGTGTAGCCACGTCCCTGTGAGGCACAACACACCGCCCTCACGAGACTCTCCCTCCCCCCCGACTCCTCCGCCAGTACACACACCACACGCACAACGAAAGCCAAAAAACACACAATAAATAAGAACCATTGAGAATAAAGAGCAACTGTTGCCGTCTACCTCTCATATGACGCCGGAAGTTATGATTACATTTTTTGTGTGTCACACACTGTGCATGGTTTTTCCTCTCTTTTCTTCCCCTGTAATCACAGAACACACACACACATCGGGGGGGGGGGGGCATGGCTGTCTAGCTGTGACGTCACAACCTTACGGATGTCCTGGCGGCTCGTTTAAAGGCACGGCTTCTGAATAGGTGGCTGTGCACTACTTGGACGTGGACTTGGCCGTTGCTGGATACTGGATACTCACGGTATTTATACAGCGCCCAGACCTGCGCACATGGAGGTCTCACTTTCTGCAATATGGGACCTTTAACACACAGCCACGAGACTGGTGTCCATCTGAAAACCTCACTCTTGGAAACAGGGCCTCACTTTCCACTCTTACAATTTGAAGCCCTTTTTGTTTCACAGAGTTTCACAGAAAATGTCCCCCCCCCCCCACCCCCACCCCCCAAAAAAAAAAATCCAGCTCGTGTTATGCCTTTATTCCCCTCCGCTGCTCATTTCCCGCCCGTCTTCACGAAGGCCCCGAGCAGCCCCATGACAGAACAGCACTTAGTTGCCAGGCAGTTCTCAGGGAAACATTTACTGTAACCCAACGCAACGTCTTCTATTAAATCATATTTGTGGGAAGAACTCAGCGGTTCCCCCTCTTTTTTTTTTGTTTTTTTTTCTTCTTCTTCCCGGCACTGTATAATAGAACACCCTCCTTATTTCACAGGGAATGTATCACGTGCAGCATTGCCAGAAGTTAATTTACCGTGGCGCAGATATCCCGCCGCTCTACCTGTTTTGATGTCGATGTAAATGGCTGCGTTTGAGGGCGTGAGGAAACATGATTTCTCCGCACAATCTCTGGGCGCAACAGATGGATTTTCCCCCCTCCAGGAGCCCGCGTGGTGAAAAAAAAAAAAAAAGAAAAGAAATAATATTCAATATGTAATTACCTTCCATAGACATCATCGCGGTGTTGTCGGGAATTCAATATGCACCCATGACACTGGCGTGTGTAATGCGAAAGGAAATAAATGTTTTGTTTGGGGCGGAGGAGCGCGCGAGCCACCTCAGCTGTTCATCACGAGCAGGTCGAGCCCCCCCCCCCCTCGTCTGATACCATGAGATGTCTCACCATGCCCACACACACACACACACACACACACACAGACACACACTCCCCCTACCAGCTACGTCTCTATGCGGTATTTGTAATGTCTGTGTGAGTCTCCTTCGCAATATATATATATATATATATAAAAATTTATTCTTATTAACTGCATGGGTGCAATTTATTTTCCTCTCAGGCGATGGAGGTGGACGGAAGTGATGGCAACTCTGGTTGGAGCTGATAAGCTGCTGCTCACACTCAGGCCTGCTGGAGGGACCAGATTTACCAGGAAGACAATGTCCGCGAGGTCAGACGCTCACATGCATAAAAAAAAAAAAACACACACACACACACACACACACAAACACACTCATTTCTATAGCTATTCTTGAGAGGACATTAGCTTCATTTCTACCACAGCCTCTAACCTCTCCGTTAAAGTCCGTTGGGTAAAAAAAAACAAAAATTTTTATTTACGTTTATGTCTGTGTGACTTTGAAACAGCGGATCGGCCGGAAAGAACCACTAGTTGGGACATTTCTAGAAAGTTACGTCCTTCAGTCGAACATGCGTCTGCTGTTGCTGATCAGGGTGGACACTCCGATTAAAAAAGAGCACTGGTTCCTGGTTCACGCCAGCCCTATCTCCAGGTAGGGATTTCCTTCAAGTGACAATTTTTTTTGATGTCTTTTGCCAATGTTTTTTTTCGCGTAGATTGCACTCCCCAAAGTGACTGAATCTGTTTACGATCAAGTGGCAAAGTCGCCCTGTGGCCTTAGTAATTCTAACGAGACCAACGGCGTACGTGGGGCGACGCTAAAGAGTGAGAAACTTTAGTGTTCAAGCGTGGCCGCGTGATCGTTCCCTAACCCGAACCAAGTGCTTATTATTGTAACCATGGTCTGACTCACAGGATGTAGGCTGTAGGGGCTATTTCAATCGGTATTCTCCCCCACTTCAGCTATCGGCGTGTTACCGTTTTCGTTCATTCCTGGGCTTAGCCTGGCCGCCCAAGACGATTGGGATTGGTTTAAAAGAAAGCGCCCCCCCCCCCTATCCCAGAATGATAATGGGTTGAGCCAGATCCTTTCTCCGAAGTGCGGGGACAGGTCTGGCAACGCAAAACTATTGTAACCAATGACGATGAGGGTCTCCCTAGACCCTGACCTAACCAACCGGACTTTTGCGCTTAAATCCAACCAAAGCTTAAACCTTAATATGTGACGTCATGAAACGTTTTTGTGTTTCAACAGTCGTTTGTAACGGCCCTTGCTGATGGAGGTGTCAGATCAGGGAGCGCTTCAAAGTGTCGTTCTAGAGGGCATAGACAAAAACAGGTTTTTTTTTTTCCCACCTGTTCCTTACATCGGCATGGCGCACCGCTTCCTGCGTCTGGCGCCGGATATAAACTGCGAGGTGGAAGTAGTGAAACGGTGGTGACGTTTTGTTGCGTTTGTGATATTTGTGTTCTCCTAGAAGGGCGTGGAACTTGCATTTCGTCATCATCACCTCCTGAGCAGTGGTCAAATTTCGCTCCAGGAACCCCGTGGACGGTGGAGAGCGAAACCCCCCCCCCCGCTGGCTGCTGCTGTTGTGTTTTTACATCCCTGCAGTGGAAGAGTTCCACATGTCGGGGCATTAATGGGTGTGACACTGACAAATACCTCCTGATAGGACAGCTGAAGCTTTCGACAATGAGATGCAAGGTGCTGTATTTGTTTTTCTTTATAGTATTGGAACAGCTGTCAAGATGGAAGCACTTAAATAATTTCACCCCTGTCCCTGATTCAATCCTAAACTCATCCTAATCTTAACCCTAAACCGAGATCCCCGTCCCGCAAACTGACCCTTTAAAGACGCCTAGACCCGGTCCTTTCCCTCTCTCGCTGTTGTTGTGAACTCGTCGGCCGCACAGAGGTGTGCAGTGGCTCATACAGGAGGTCGCGCTAAATCGGCAAAAAGTTGCATTTTCTAACCTTGATGATCACTGGCAATGCAATTGTTGCGCATCATTAACATTGCCTCACACGAGCTTACGTGAGCTCCGCCCGCCCCGAGCGAAACCCTCGCAAAACGTCGCGATTCTTCGGTCGTGCCACTCTGCTGTGTTCACACGAGGAGGCCCGGAAGCGGCGGTAGAAGCGATAAGGGCGAAGAAGAAAAAAACAACTCCAGCTCGCAGGAGCACAGTCGGGAGCACGGGGACGTCTATAAAGTGAAAGAAGCGCCGCTCTGTCGGAATGTGACAGCCGATCCATCAGAGAAATGGAGGCTGTGTCTAAAGCGCCGAGGAGAGCGCGCCTGGAAGTTTTATAAATAGTGCACCTTTTAAAGGAAATTGGAAGTTGTCAGACACATGCCATCTGCATTTTTTTTATTTTATTTTTTTTTTTGGGGGGGGGTGGTGTGGTATCTTTAATAGAGGCAGCCTTTGAACATGACTGAAACATCATAACATACAAAGTGGCAGAGCTGAAAGCCTATCTGGAAACGATTGGATCTCCTGCTGCACTGAGACGAGTCTATTCACGGCCGAGTAGCGCGGTGTCGAGGTGCCACGGCTAATGCATTGAGTTTCCATGACACCTATTAACCTTGCTTACGCTCATGCTGGTTATGTGTTTGTGTGTGTGTGTGTGTGTGTGTTGCTGTGTTTTGTGAACATCTATCTTAATGGGGACAGCTGACGCAAAAAGGCTCTGCTTCCTGTTCTGCAACGGGTGCCAGTTTAAAGTCCCCCATGTTATGCTCATTTCCAGCTCTATATTTTTATTCTGGGACTCCACTAGAGCAGCTTTGCGTGATTCACAGTTCACAAAAAGTCCTTATGTATCTTCTCCTGGCCCTTTCTGCAGGAAAAGGGCCAGGAAAAGCCCACCCCCCCTGTCTGAAACAAGCTGTTTTAGACAAACTGAACAACCTCCAATAACTCAGACGGACTGAGCGGGTGTATGAGGGTCCCTGTACTTGGTGGGTGGTGCTGTCCCCGGACTACATGACCTGCTGCGGGAGGGGGGGGGGGCGTGGCTGAGTGGGGCGACTGTATAGTTGTGACATCACAACCTTACGGAAGTCCTGACAGCTCGTTTAAAAGTTTCTGAATACGGGGCTGTGTTTCATTTCTCTGTGGACTGAGCCTTTTGATCCTTTCACAGTATTTATACAGCACCCAGAGCTGCTTTATAATCAAACAAGACATGGACGTCTCACTCTCTACAATATGGGACCTTTAAGACTGGGACCTTAGGGTTTAAGGTCAAAGGACTGCGAGCTTTCAGTGAACTGGCCAGTTGGTAAATGAACCTTAGAATCACTTAGAAGTTATGACAGCGTAAACTCTCAAAAAAATGAGAGCTGGGGCATTTCTGTTACTCCCGCACGTTGTGTTGACTCACATGACATGTTTGAATGAGTTTAAAGCTGTCCCCTCACTTTTATTGTTTCAGGTTTTCTTACTAAAGTCTCTAGTGTCCTCTGAGAGGCATACTGTGAAACGTCGTCCAGCGACGGGAAAGTATATCGATGTTGACAGAAAGTCCTAGTCCTGTGCAGAAACCAACTCAAGAGTCCTCTGGAAACCCCCGAACTATTGTTTTATTCTATTACATACACGTGTCAGCCTTGAAATTGTTGTCTTTACGCAAAAATAGTTGTGATTCAGTACGTTCTAGACCTGCTTGGTGTCCACGTAGAACCACCTGGACGACCTGGACCCATCCTCTCTCAAAGGTTTATTCATCTTGGAATATACGACTGCGAGATTAAATGAGACATTTTTTCCGTGCCTCATTTAATCTGGGCTCATTTATTTGAGGCAATGTTGGTCACAAACAATTATACACAAGATGCAAACGGTGTGACTACCTGGCACGTAATGAAGCCCCCTCGGTTGCAACACTGCTCCGCCGCTGCCACCAAACCTCAGATATCAATCGCAATCGCTGTGAAATTAAAAGAGCACGGGGTTGTTATTAAAGATGCCACGCGCCACGCCCGCAGTCTTCTCCTGTCGCTGTAGTCTTGAAAGTCGACACCCTCTTAAAAGAATCATTTTTTCAGGTTTTTCAGAAAACACAAAAAACTGAGCCAAATATTGAATATATGATGTTTATTAATAATTTCACTCAAAAAGGTTATGACAATAGATGACTATTGACACACTAATAACAATGTCAACAGTGTCAATATGTAACATAAGAGGAACAAATGACATTTTTGAACATTTTTGAACATGCCTTTTGTGACTTAAGCAATTTTAATCCTTCAACTGATTACTGATATTGTGTTCAAGTGAGATTTTCATTCAATAAAAACACAAAAGTAAAGAGGATCCTTTGTAATTTTTTAGTCATACACATCATTTCTAGCTGTTAGATTATAAAATACGGTATTCAAATCTTTCTTAATTAGATCACGTAATGTGGAAAAAATGAGGCGAAAACTGTAGATGGAAAGAGTTGACAGAAAGCCGATCACTTGTAACAGCCACAGATTCTGGAGCCTAAAAAGACTAAATAACTATGCAGTATTTACAGCCTAGCCTATATTACAGTATCATGGAAATCACTTCGGTGGCTGGGTAGATTTTCGTTCTTCTTGAAGCAGCCGCCGTCTTGAAAAGCTTGTAAAATGGCCTAAGTCACACCGTCTTCTGACTTAGGCAAAATAAAACGGCCTAAGTCACACTCTTGACACTCAGGCTCATTATCACCAGCATCACGAGGAGATGATTTAGGCAAAAAAAAAAAAAAAAGACTTCTGCCATTATTTTAGGAAGGTGACGAAAAAGTGCGACTGTCAAACTGCATCATCACATTCCCCTGTCATTCCGCTGTTGCCACTTGTAGCTACATTAGCCACTTTGATACCTTTTATATGTTTGCAACAGTAGCCTAATGTCCGTTTTTAGAGATTTCGATTCATTATTCGATTGTTTTTGGTCTGTTTCAGTCGCTATAGCCATAATGTATTATATATGCGTATATATTTATTTAGCAGGGACAATGGCCATTGATCACCCGAGAGCAAAAACGGTCATCTGTTGTCACTTGCCAGATGTTCAAGAGAAGAATACGGAAGAAAAAGAGAGACAATGTAGTCTTAAACCGTGAATCTTAAAATTGTGGCCACTATTCAGTAAAAATGACGTAGTCTCGTTTTAATTCCTGGATCATCCGAGTCTGGACTAACTTCAAAGTTGAGATGAAATGAAAAATATATATTTTTTTAACCCTTTTCCGTCACATCCCCAGTCATATTGTGCACCTATTTTAACAATACATGCCCCCCCCCCCAAAAAAAAAGAAAATCAATATCAAAATCCAATCACGTTTTCTTACATAAGCTTGAACCGACCAATTTCAACCAATAATATCGTGTCATCCACCCATCAATCAATCAATCTTCGACTTTTAGCGGCACAGAGCTAAACATTAGTTAGCTAGCCCAGCTAGCAACAGTGTGGTACGTTGGTTATGACACGCCCACTTTTCAACGCTCAAATCAAATTCATATAAAATTCCAAATGCCGTCTCATCTCGACTTGAAGTACATTTTAGGGTCAATGAAGCTGCAATCTAGTTGTTCTATCCCTTAGAACCCGCTTCCACAAGGGTTGGTGGAACCCCTGACTGACCCATAAGCCCCTGGGCCCCCCCCCCCCGCTTGACAGCCACCGCATTAAACAGTAAAACATTCTGTTCTATGCTCATCAAATTGCATCATCAGATTGACTTCAGTCGGAGGCGGGAAATTAAACGTTTGTCCCGCGTGCCTCAGAAAGTAATTGGTTACCGGTGAACGTCATCAGGCACCGCCGGTGGGGGTGGCAATACAATTCACTTTCTCCAGATGTAGAAAGAAATGTAAAGGCGGTCTCGTAAAAAGATAAATGCCGAACGCGGTGTCATATGATTTACGCCATGTGAACGGACAAATATTCCAATTTAAATGCAAAATCTTGAGGTGGAGCGGCGAGGCTGTAGATCAACACGGACAGTTGTGGTACATTTTACCTCGGGAAATTATAAATAACGCCCGACGCAATTACTCCTGCTCAAATGAGGTTTTAAACCGTCCTTGTCATGGTTGCGCCCCTTATAGTAATGTTTTTATTTCCTAAACCTTGTGTTATTCTTGCTATCGATGTAATTGCTTCTGTCCTCCGGCTCATCGAGCTGACTGATATCTGCGGTGGGACACTCTCTCAAGATCTGAGCTCTCCCGGCGCCGAGGCCCGCGCTTGCCTATCCCTGCCGCTCCTCTTAAATCAGACTTCACTCGAGTCGCCGCCGTCGCATCCCAGTGGCAGGGGTCATTTTCAACGTGTACAGTACTGTTTGTGCACCTCGTTTGTCCCCTTTTAAACGACTCGGGGCCCTTTTTCTGGGCTTTTGAATCGCAATATACTAAATAAACAGTTGAGTCCGCGCGCGGTCGTTCAGGATAGGGTTTTTTCAAATTGAACATATTTGTAATTCACCCCCCCGAAGGCGCGTTTTCAACTACTCCATTATCTCCATTCTGGCGAGGCCTGTTTCATTTGAACCTTTTTATTTGGTTTTGATACTTTATCGCCACGAACTCTCCTCCACTGGACAGGATCGTCGTTTGTACGCCACTAAATTGCTTTGTCAAATACATTTTGAAGGAAGCATAATTGCCGTCTGGATCATGTTCACTGGCAAAAGTCCAGTTAAGGCTTATGGAGACATCGGAGACTGGGGTTCACATCCTGGTTGGGTAAAGGCTACTGAACCTGGTTAGGTTTGGGCAACAGTTTGCTTGAGGTCAGGAAAAAGATTGAACATTAATGATCAAAATCATGATGTGGGCTTATGTTGTCGCAGTTGTTTATTGTGTTGTGCCCGTTCGAGTGCCCAGCCCACATGGACTCTTGTGTCACAGGCTGTGTAAGCGGCAGCAGCTTCAGTCCTCCCTCAGTGTCTACACAGATGCGTTCAGGCACAGTATTTACAGGCACAGTATTTACATATATTACAGTGCTTAACAAATGTATTGGACCACCACCCAGTGTCAGGTGTTTGCCCCCGCTGCCCTAAATGAACAGTATTGCTGATGTCTCTGTAATGGTTAATCCACCAGTATGTGCAAGCCGAGCTCTTTAATCCAAATGATCTCTTTAATGCTGAAATATAATTATTGTTGTTATCCATGAATTCTCAAATTTACTGTTTCATAAAAAAAGCAGAAAAAAATTGCAAAGCACATTATTATTTTTTGATTGAGATGCCAAATTACAGTTATTTACTTTCCTGAACAGAAACATTTGTTTTGTGGTTGCAAAGAATGCAAGCTGTCATCAGGGCCAAAGGAGGTCGTACAGAATATTAAGATTTCTGGTTAATATATGTGAATAAGGACTATTTAGTTGTTCCAGTTTGTTATTTGCCTAATAAATAACAACACAATTTTTAGTTTGAAACAAGTTTTTGACAGATTTCTAAAATATTTGTGTTTGCTCATTTTTATGACAGGTGGTCTAATACATTTGTTAAGCACTGTGTATATATGTAAATAAAAAGTTGTATATATGTGTTTTGTTTTGTACCAAAAATGATACAAAAGAAGAGAACAGACCAGTGAAAGTGCTCTCTTTCTGTTGTTAAGGAGCCTGCTTCATTCTTTTGTTTAGCCGTATTTATTTCTTCGGGAGGGGAAAAACAAAGAAGAAGAAGAAGAAGAAGAAAAACAACCTCAGCTCAGCATGACGCTTGTTCACAAATGTTATCCTCGGGAGGCCCCCGTGGAGGTCAAAAACACACTGTGCGGAATTAAATGTCTCAATGTTGCGAGAGCGCAGCCTCTACTTGACTGCTCCGTAGCCGTTTGTACCGCTCAGGAATTGCATAAACTGGGATCTGCTCGGAGAGACGCTGCAAGTCAGTGAGTGTAACTCTCCTACACTCGGCCACGTTATGACGTTGACCGATGCAATTTCAGACCCACCACTTGTCACATTACCCCCAACGCTACCTGGCTGCTCACAGGCTCCGCGTTGACCAAAGGAGGGGCAGGAGAGGAAGCGATGAAAATGCTGATAGTGATGATGACAACGATGGCTACTGTGATATCCCTGAAGTGTTTTGATACAAGCAGATATATATATATATATATATATATACAAATAAAAAAACGACCTCTTTCCAGCACAATACAGGGCCATTTTTCATCAAGCAAGGACGGTTGTAATCATCCCTTTCGCTTGCCTGCCCCATCAGTCACCCCCCCCCCCCCCCCCAACACACACACACACACACACCCACCCACCCCCACTCCCCCATCAGGATCAATCTAGGCTCATTTATTTTAATCATCTCTTATTTGCTAAACTGGACAAAGTCAAAGGAGGACAATAGAAACAAGGCTCATTTCGGGAAAAAAACTGCCAAAGTGCGTTTTCACTTGCAACTGCACCCTTGTAAAAAAACAGATCTTCCTGCCATTTCTTCATAAATCCAAAAGAAATCCTGAATACAGTAATTGCAAAAAAAAAAAAAAAAAAAAAAAAAAAGGGGGAGAATATATGTAGAAATTTCAGTGGTTTTTCTTTTGCATGCACATATCTGAATGTGTGAATTTGCAAGAATAATAATGATATGGGTTTGATGAAACATGACCATGGCTATAACCATGTACAAACCTCTAATGACACCTCGAATATAAGGAAAATATGAACGTGTTGATTGTAATTTGAGCTTGACTTTCCCCCTTTTCATTTTCTCATAAACTGCACTGTAAAAATAACTTTGTATTGTACATGGTTATAGCCAGGGTTATGCTGCACAGGAGTCCACTGAAGGCTTCAGCAACTGCACTGTGAGCATCATTCAAGCTCAAAACAATAATGACCCTTACTTGCTTCTATACAGGGTGGAGTAACGCCTTACAGAGACACTTAATGTTGCCCCCCCCCCCACTTTAGTTTGTCAATGTCAAGTACATGTGAGATGTTCTTACAATGTATAAGCTCTTTAGTGACCCCTTTTACATTGTTTGTGATAGGGAGCAGCAGCGATACGAGGTGCAACTGGTCCCAGGAGGAGCTGGTGACACTGTTCTGGGTTCAGTTGTTCCTAAAAAAAAAAAAAAATGAATAAAAGTGTATGCAGTATTTAAAGTATAACACAAAATAAAATGACACACAAAATGAAAATGCATAATTTACCCCTCTTTCGTTTTTTAGTCATTGCTCCCTAACGTGACCATTCTGTATCTTCTTAGCATAGCCTGTCCCCATGGCAACAACATCCAGTCGTCTCTACGTCACTGCTGTGTTTTCCATTGTCCACATAACATGCTGCTAAGGGGAGACCTGCCTTGTTCCTTGTAGTAAACGCGAACTACAGAGTGAGTGCCGCTTTCCGCGTTGTCCTTTTCCTCCGTGACTCGGCGCGACTGTGTAAAGTTGGATTTGCGCCGATTCGACGGCATTATTTGCCGGCTCGGGCTGCTAAATTAGCAGCTAGGCTGCGCTAAGCTAGCCCGGCTATGCTTTGTGACTAGCGCCAGGTGTTGCTAAACAATGCTAATGCTAATTTGTGCACTTCGACACTTTGCTTTGTCTGTTGCCGTCGGTCTAAGCGGATTCTCGCCCTGTAATTGTATCCTCATACCCGTGTCTGTGTGAAGCGGGTTTAATTATTTGCGCGACAACGCCGTAATTTGGCGTAGAAGACCACAGCTAGCGTTAACGCTAGCCACAATTAGCTAGCTACCTTGCTGGGCAGACGGGGACGTGAGGTGGCGACACAACTGCAGTAAATATGAGTGTGTTTGGCGGAATTACTACGTAGTTACACCGAAACCTGTTAGGTCCCAGTAAAAGAGTCTGTGTGGTTAGCTGTTGGCCGAAAGAGCCAAGACTTTGCTACAGCATCGCGCAGCCTTTTGGCAGCCGCGGTTGCTCTTTGTTTGCTAACACTTTGCTAATAGCTAACGCAGTGTGCACGCGAGGGGCGTTCATCATTCCCACATTTGTCCCGATTTCAGCATCCGAAAGAATTGCTACCGCTGTGAATGGACACATGTAAACACAGCGATCGCATGGCAGCACCCCCCCCCCTTGTTCAGTCTTGAGACGAGGCAAAATGGAAGTTACCTGGCTGTAACCCTAGTCATTAAAGTTCGCGCATATCCCCCAGTCGCTCCGCGTCACAACGTAAAGTGAAACGGTGACTGCGGGGGACATGAGTCAAGCAGGATACAACCTGATCACTGTATGATGCACATTTCTAGTGTTTCAGGGGGGGTGCCATCATTGGCATCTGGTGCTGAACTATACATCCAAACATGACGAGTCTCTTTAGCCCCCTTTGCATCAGGTCCACAGATCCAGAGTCGGTTATATGCCACTTGATCAAGAGTAGCACTGTCCACTTTTTCGAGCTTTGCTGCTTGAAAATTGCAAAACACATGGGACACTGAGCTGACACTCCACAATAATCCTGGGCTAGCAGTGTCGGCTAAGAGAGAACATTTCTTCCATGATAAATGTATCTGTGTGCTGTGTCACAAAGCCATCGACTCTCATAATCCTGCTTAAAGTTCCCAAAAAAACTTATCCAAGAAAAGTTGGCTCATACTTTGGAAATGATTCATATCGAACGAATACTTTTAGTCTAAATTTGGACATTGCTTGAGTATTTGATAAGGCACTATGTTTATTTATAGATGATGTGTTCTGTGTTTTATATTACCATCAATCCGAAGCGTTCAGGCTAGATCTCCTGATAATGTCAGTGAGTGGGAGTAATCATCTTCGGGCAACACTTTAATTACAGGTTTTGCATGGCACAGAGTAACGCAGTTTCTCTGATTGCTGGTTTTGCATGGGTGGTTGTTTTACTGCTTGTCACTGCACTCCTCAAATCCAAATTTGTTATCCTGCTGCATGGACATCATCAGCGTCCTCTTACTTTCTCGTGTTCTCCTTTTGTTTTGTTTTTAGTGGACCGCAGTTTGAAGCGCCGGCAGGTGAAGCCACTCGCTGCCTCTCTCTTAGATGCCTTGGATTATGACAGCTCAGACGACAGCGACTTTGAAGTGGGAGATGCCTCTGGTAAGCGCAGCATTCAGAAGTCGAGTCCAGCCTTAAACCTGTATTAGTTTTGCATCCCTGATTAAACAGTAAAAAGAAAACTTTCGCAAAGGTAGGATTTGTTGCAGGCCTACTGAAGCTTCCGTTATTGTGTAAGGACCCCTCCTGGTATTGAGACAAAAAAAAGCAAAATTCTAAGAAATTAAAAGAATTAATAAATTTCATGGCCTCCAAAATGTCTGGGAAGTAGGGATGGTCATTTTTTCACTATTTTCAAAGCCCAAAGTGGTATCCTCAAATGACTTGCTTTGTCCAGCAATTCTAAAGATATCCAATTAACTATGTCATGAGAGAAACAGTAGCAGCTCTCGCAAATGAGGAGCTGGAACTCGAGAACCTTTCCAATTTTTAAATTTTTGCTCGGAAAAAATGGCTAAAATCATCAAAATTGTTTTACATCATTTTGCTGTTGATCGACGAATTCAGTTCTACATTACTGTGGAGTAACGTCAATTGTGACACCTTGCTACAATTGTGTCAAACCCACCAGTCAAAGCTGTAAATGATTAGCATTCTCGACCTCTTCCGGCTGGCACCATTTATTGTAGTGTTTCTCACAATTAAGACTACATTTCCCACAAACCCCACTGTCCTCCAGGGACGTCACGAGCTGATTATAAGCATCAGTATCAAGGCCTATCCGGGCATATGTTAATGGATTGATCTCCATTTGGCCGCCCATACAGATATTACACCAACCAGATTATGGTACAGACATCAGTCTTTACCGGTACCAATATAGGGGGGCCCCTTCATTGTTCATTCTTTTATGTTCTGATAGGATCAGACGGCACTGGCAACGGCAGCGATGAGGAAGGGTCTAAAGCGAGCGCTGCAGGCTCCGAAAGTGACTCGGAGAACGCCGGTTCTGCAGACGACGGCGTAGACGAAGAGGAGGCGAAAGACCTGGCCGCCGAGGACAACTTAACGGAAGACGAAGAGAAGACCAAACAGCAGCCTTCATCGGACAGCTCCACCAAAGACGCCCCCGCCGTCGCCCAGCCCAAGAGCCGACGCAAGAGCAAGAAGACTTCAGAGGCGGAGCCTGCCGCAGCCGCCGGCGCTGAATCTACCTCAACGTCAGGGTCTGGCAGCGTGAACACAGAAGAGTCTCAGGCCGAGCCCAAGAAATGGAATTTCCGCAGGAACCGGCCCCTGCTGGACTTCACCACTATGGAGGAACTGAACGAGATGGACGACTACGACAGCGAGGACGATAACGACTGGAGGCCCACAGCAGGGAAGAAGAAGAGCAAAGCAGCTGCCCAGAAAGGAGGGACTGAGGAAGAGGGCGGTGGCAGTGCCAGTGACGACGATAACGATGACGAGGACGACGACGATGATGACGAGGACGACGATGACGACGAGGACGATGACGACGACGATGACAAGGAAGGTGGCGATGACAACAACAGCAGCAGTGATAGCGACAAAGAGGTGAAGAAGCCCAAGAAGAAGACTAAGAGCGCCAGTGCTTTCGATGAAGAGCTGACTAATGACAGCATGTCCCAGGGAAAGGGCAATGAGGTGAGTGCCACTCTAGTCTCAAGTCTCAGACCTCAAGTAACTGAGAACCAGAACCCAATAGAGAGAAATTAGCATTTTCAATATTTTGGTTTGCAATAACCAGTAAGAATGCCTCTCTCTCTCTCTCCGTCTATGCAAACACATTTGTTGCATATAGTAATTAAATCATTTTCAACCATTTTCAAGTAACTCACTTGAGGCGTTTTTTTGCCTTCGCCGTTAAAGGGTTGATGCTCCAGATGGGATATGGAAACAACTTTGCCGAATAAGTTCTGATGTAGCGAACCTTTAACTCACACGACTGACCAGCTGCTTCCGCCGAACCAAATCTGCACTAGCATGAAACATGGCCAATACTAGCGATTCAAACCTGCCAAATAGAAACACATTCCTGAGAACCTCTCTCCATTTTTCTCCCGATCATAGTTAGATGGCCAAGGCGACTTGTGTTGTTTCCGGTCCCCAACCTCGACTTCTTCTCCTCTTTTTACCGGTGGATTTACAGTCCTGCGTAAAGTATAGCATGTACCTCCGACTTCTGACGAAACTACGCTTTGCGACGAGCCCGTTGTGTTCGTTTCCAAACCAGTTGATGGAAACGTGGCTAATTCGCATCTCTTTTTTTTGCAACATTCCTAAAGTTATTAAAATTAGCTTGACAATTCAATGGAAACACGGCTATGGGCTGCGTTTGGGTTCATGATATCAACCTGAAAGGAGACTCAAGACATGACACAAAAAGAGTGGAGGCACCCTGAATGACTAAAACCGCATTAATTCTACAGTGGAGTGTGAGATTAGGCTACGTGGGTTGCGTTCAAATTCAGTTGAAGAAATGAAGTGTTCATACTAAACGGTATGGTCCTTATTCAACACCACAGCATAATAAGACATTGTCTGTCCTTGTTTGTAAGCCACAGCTACCGAGTTAGCATGCATTGTGTCTCGGTGCCCCTGTCGGCTCAGCCGTCAATCAAACGTACTCGGGCCACGCCCACTCAGAGGTTTCAAAGCTAAAGGAGAATTTCACATGTAGTTCCAAAGGAATTTTTGAACTTTTCAAGCATAGAGAGCTCACATTTCAAAATAGAAGTGTCTAGGAGTCAGAATAAAAACACTTTATTTCTTTCAATAATATTGATCAACAGTCACCGTGCCTGTTTTGCTTTTCACCAAGAAATAGCATTTAGCTTGTAACTCCCCGGTAAAAAAAACACAAACAGTTAGTGTCCGGATTAAACAAACAAGATATAATGTGTTAATAAGTGAGCTTTAGAGATGTTAGGTGTGGCTATTTGTGAACTTTGGACTGAGCCAGGCTAGCTGTTTCCTCCTGCCTTCGGGTCTTTATGCTAAGCTAATCACCTCCCGGCTCCAGCTACATACATAATGCACGGACAGGAGATCGCCATCTGTGTTCTCATCGAACACTTGGTCGTTCAGAGCCTGGAAAACAAAACCAGAGCAGAAAATTATAGTTGTCAGGTACCAAAAAGTTGGCACAGAAAGCACGGTGGGATTCGTAGTCTTGTTGACTTATTCTCCGATGACAGCGCCTGATTTAAGCCAGTCTTATTTGGACAAACTTGTACTTTGTGCATATAGTCAAAAGGCTCAGTGAGAGAACTGTTACCGAGCATTGAAGCAAAGGCGGTCTTCTGCCTCTGTCCTAGTTATGTAAACCACTGCAGATGAATTAGGTATTTGGCCTGCACACTGGCTACTTTGTATGGCACTCCATAATACCAAACAACAATATGAGTCACAAAGTCACCATATAATCCAATGAGAGGTTTAGATGGTATCTGAGTGATTCCAGGAGAATTTCTGCCTTTGTTGTAATCTACTTAGCACAGTGTCCATGCGCATTGTATGTGGGATTTACAAACTGCCAGTTACCGGATCTGTGGGCAGATCAAAGGGAGGAAGGAGGAGGTGGGGGTGGGGGGGCACTGGGTAAGTGGCTTTATTGTGGCTCTGTTTCCTTGATTCCCCAGGATGCCTTGCTGGACCGGTCCCAGACCTGGAGCACTCAGCACATCCTCATCTGCTGCGTCTGTCTGGGAGACAACAGCGAGGACGCAGATGAGATCATCCAGTGTGACAACTGCGGGGTGACCGTGCACGAAGGTAAGCTGCAGAGTTTAGTCCGGCAGGTCCGCTGCAGGAATGAGTCCCTAAAACCCGGAAATGAGTCAGCATTTTTACACTTCCGGTTCCCTCGTCTGGAAGTCAGTGGGTTTTTGGTTAGACGCCTGAAATAAGGTCTGTGGTCAACACAAGCTGAAGAGATTTCCACGTTTTGTTCTACGACATAAGATACGTCAGCAGATACCCCCCACTCCTGAATTCTGAAGCTTTTACGTGTCCTAAAAAGGCGGTTGCTAACAAGCGGCTAAATGAGACTACAGAGGTTGTCTGGGACAATAAACGTCTTCATGCCGAAACACGGAAAGCCATCTACTCACTAGTCCGCCTTCACAGCCTCGTTGTGTTTATACTCTATATCTATCTGTCTGTATATCTATATCTATCCATCTGAGTGTGTAGATGTATGCAGAGCCGCAAAAGATTCATTCCTCAAATATCAGCCAGGCCACTTCATAAAATGATGCTCTTCAGAGCAGCTGTCGGGATCCCAAGTCTAAAAAGTGAACTTTGTCCTCAACCAATCAGCTTCTCTTCAAGCACATGCTTCAGGGACTTCCGTACCCCCAAAGTTGGCAGTACGCAGTGCCAGGTTGTGTGTCACTGCCAACACAAACTCTACCAGATAAAAGTAATTTAGTCCTTTATATATTTACTGCGGCTTCATTACCACTGCAAGTTAAAAGGTGATTGCATCGTGGTAACGCTACAGCGATTGTAAATTGAATACTTGAATACATTGCGCATCGATTATGCATCATGTGAATAAAGGTGACGATATATCGCGGTATCGATTATATGTCCTACCCACAGGCTGTATATACAGATGGCTGTACAAAAAATAACCTACACTGCCGACGTTTTGGCTTCACTTTTGGGGGGCTGCCACGTCGTCCGTCTTTACATGCAGTATACGGTCCCCACACCCTAATTGTACATGCACTTGCGTGAGCGCGCAGGTCGCAAGACTCACTTCCTGCGGTTTCCCACAGAAGACTAGACTGCAAACTAGCAAACATGTAAACATACAACAAACAAAACCAGGAAGGTGTTTGAACGTGAGATGCCGCAGCTGCTCGTGCGGTGCATCCTGCGCAGATACAGCGTTATTTGACAGCGGGGAGGACATTTGTAAATGTAAACATCATCTGGTACCATGTAAAGATGAATCGATTTCCTTCTCAGGCCTCCCGGCCCTCGTGTTGTTGTATTATCACATCAGGAGCCGTGTCACGGAGGCTGAGGAGGGAATGCATTTCCCGTTTCGGCTTTTATCAGCCCGAGCGAGGCTGACTGCTCGGAAACAAGATCAATGACTTTTCGTGAGACATCTCTTTCGGATCGGAGCTTCCCCCAGACCGCGCGAGGTGGATCAATGTGACACCACTAACGTTCAGTCGCCCCTTTTATTAATCTCGCCGCGCTAATTTAAAAGGCAGGCCGAGCTGCTTCTTTCAACCTGGGCCGAAAACGTCTAGCACAACAGTTTAGCGAGATGTCAGTGCAGCGCGTGCCGCCGAACAGCAAGCTTTATTGCTTTTTAATTTTTGACAAGCCTGTGAGTTAGTGCTGACACAATCAGTCAGAAAATGATTGTTTGATTCTTTTAGATATTTTTCAAACACAAAATGCCAGACATCCACTGATTTAATGCTTTTTTGTTTTTTTGGGGGGGTTTTTGACTATGGGCCGGAGCAAACGAGCAATGGGAGGACTTCACCTCGCCCTCTGAGAACCCGAGATCATCATTTTATTTGTCACTCATTTCGTTCGAACAAAAACAAACAACACCCGGCCGCACTGCGTCATTTGAGGCCTGCAACAGTGCGGAGAGGTACAACTGTTTGCTTTGGAGCGCTCATACGCCGGGGGAAACTGGACGGTGTATCGCTGAGATGTACAGATCATAAAGCTCTCATATTTGCGGGCTATATAAATAAAATCGGCGTGACAAAAGGCGACAGGAGGGCTGTACCCAAATCAGATCGCACCTAGAAATATGAGAAAAAAACAATACTGTATACTGTAGTCTTTCTTGTAGTTACACTACAGACTCAATAACTCACGTAACAGTTTACTGCACTTCTCCTGCTTTTCCCTCCTTTCCCGTAGTGTTTTCCAATAGAGTTCATCTTGACGGTCTGTAAAACATTTGAAGTGTTAAGTGATGAACCCTTTAAGACCACTTTGTCTAAACCAAAAACAACATGGTTGCAAACCTCAAGACAAGACTGCTCTTCTTAGCTTCTGAGAAGCTAACATTTCAGAGGCAAACAAAATGGGAGAGGCCAGTTAACTCGTCTACTGTTACTCAAAAGAACAACCGCCAGCTGGTTTACTGTAGCTCTCTGAATCTTGTTGGGTAGGGGGCTTAACAATGAAGTACAATACTTTGTGAAAATAACACATGGAGAGTACGAATGCGATTAGATTTATTTAAGAAGGAATGAACAGATAAATCACATCAACCCAAGACATTGCTTATTTAAAGAGCTGTGCTCCCCGCAGGGTTACCTGGGCTGTTAAAATGCATGCAGATGTTGAAAGGATTGACGGTGACACCTCAAAAAGACTCTCTTTTGAGACGTTAAACAGGCGGCCAAACGGCAAAGTGGAATACCGTCAGGCAGAAGAAACAGTTTATAAAATCTGTAAAGTCTTACAGGAAGTCGAAGTTGTGAGGCCTCAATATGCAGATTTCTGCTGCAGTGACACATGCCAGACGCTTGTCAACTGGGAGGCAGTGAAATCCAGAGACGTTTACCACACAGAAAGAACTCTCTTCTGATTTGCACTCGTATGAAATCAGAATGAATTTCCCTGTTTTATTGTCACTGGGTGACAATAGTGATGAGCCAGTCCCATGCAGCTTGGCTGAGTTACAGCTAGCTGACTTAACTTTTGAAAATAAAAATAAAAAGTGACCATTCCCACCAAAACCGTGACTCGGATCATAATATGATTTTTGTTTTTGCATAATGCTCAGTCCTAATGGTCAGGTAATTTATTTATGTAGCACGTTAGTAGCACAGTGGCAGTTCAGAGCACTGAAACAGACATTCATTGGGTGACATAATCGGCTAGCTACCATGTTCACACATACGCCCGAACACACGCACCATAACATCACGCAAACTCACAAACTTTCACTGCGCTGACATGGCCTGACGCCGCCGCGATTGGCCCAACTGGTATCAGGGTTTTAGCCTGGAAGCAGCGAACACCTTTTGAGGTGCAGGCAAGGACTTAGATAGATTATCTCAGACAGTCTGACTCACACACTCTCTTTATGGCACACACACACACACACACACACACACACACACCGCAGTGAACGGTGGGAACCGTCCTAATCACCAAATTCTCCATAGGCAGACACGAGATATTAGGAGCAGGTCTTAAATTTATCTTGTTCGTTCGGTCGGGTTGATATTTTCTTCCTCTGAGACATGTTTAATCTCCCCGCAAAGACACAGAAGGGAGACTAAGTGGTTTGCAGCGGAGGCTTGAGAGAGAGAGAGAGTGAGAGAGAGAGAGAGAGAGGGGGGAGGCAGTGGCAGCACTTGCGGCCAGTCCCTATCTTCCCCTCTCCAAGGACATGAACGCTGCTCCCTTTTTTTTTTTTCTGGGACAGTGAAATACGGAACTTAATTCTAGCATTAAGTTTGGAGTTCCTGTGTACTTGTGCTCAAAGTGGATAGAGCTATTACGCTATTGGAGGGTTAATTCAACAGCTCAGCTATTTTTTTTTTGTTTGTTGTCACGATAGATGATCTTATCCCCGAGATTTACGGCGCAGCACCTCATCTACCCGGATGCTAGTGGTCAATGGTTAGATTTCGGACAGAATGTATTCCATTTTCCGATAGTCCTGCGAATTAACATGCAGGAAGAGGTCCTTCATTCGGTGGAGGGGTTTGTGCACCCGCATGAACCCGGGAGCCGCGTTGTCTGGGGCAATAGCTCCGGGTAAAGTCACCCAAGAAAAAGTTAAAGAGATTTATTCACTATCCGGTTGATTCCTTATCGTCGGGGGCTGAGCTGCCTGCCGGAGCTCAGGTTCGTCTCCTCTATCGCGTCCAGGGTTTGCCCGGCCCTCACACCTTTTGGCGTTAGTGGCCCTCTTTCAGGCTCTGTCTCAAATGTCAAACGCCGCTTTGGTGCGAAAACAATTTGCGTGCACATTAACGTTTCCAATATGTGCTCCTTCTAGCCAGCCTCCTCCTCCGTGTTCTATTTTACTGAAGTTATAGTTATAGATATTATCTATGTAGATAGTTCAGATTCTGTTAATCCAGGTTAAGAGATAAGAGAGCCTTTATACCTGTCCTGAATGGCCACGCTCAAAGGTGGGGGGGTGAAATGCCTGCTCACATTGCCCTCCCCCCCCCGGCTGCATCCTTGTGCAGCGCTAATCCAGTCATTTTTAAGCACTGCACTGTGATCTATGGTGTTGCAAGCATTAATGAATTCAGGCCCTTTTGCGAGGAGAGCTGAGCTGGAGTCTTGCTACCTTGGGATCTAGCTATTTGATTATGACGAACTGCTCTGCTGAGGCAGGCTAGTTTGGACCTGGCACTGAAAGTATGTCCTTTGCCTCCCGTAAGCACAATTGTTGATAAGGCCATGTTTTATCAGAAATTAATTTTATTTTAGAAGTATAGGAGCACGCATCGCAGTCCGTGGAATGATAGGAAAACGCGTGGGTAGGCAGTAACAAAACAGTGTGTCGACATATTGGGAGACTATAGCTTCTCCAAGTCACTTCTCTATGTGAACAAATGTTGCACAATTTTTTAAAAAACTACTAATGTCTAATCTCCATTTATTGGACAGATAACAGTTCAACAAATACCAGAAGTAGTCCTTAGAGGTAGGACTGGTTGCAGCCAGCTGAATGCGGGTTTGGGTGTATAGTCATCAAAAACTGCTATGGCGTAACAGTCGGACCAACTAAACTTAGAGTGCAACCTAACTTAAGTCGACTGTAAACAAAAACATTGTCGTAGAGAGTGAGGTTTCATGATGTGCAGTAATCAGGTGATACGGGAGACAAAGCACCTACTAACTAGTCACTGAAAGTAAGAGTCCTGCAACAGACTGTATTATTAAAAAGAAAGAAATACGTATCAACTAGCTGACATATGCCACATGTATGATACAACATCAGGCCATTTAGTAATACAACGCTCATTTATCAATCATTTCAGTAGTGCTTTACTGTGTTTTATTTGTCACACAAATATGGTCATTAAATAATAACGGTCACAACAAAAGTCTCTGGAGAACGTGTTAGCATGTTAGCACAAAAGCACTTACAAGTTACAGGCAACCAAGTGATGCCAGCGGTAATAGAGTGCTGCGGGAATGAGCCCTAAAACCCGGAAATGAGTTAGCATTTTTCGGGTTCCCGCGTCTCGAGGTCGATGTTTTTTTTTTTGAATGGTTAACACAATAAGAGATTTTCACATTTCACGACAGACTGAGACACTGGGTTGGAATCCCTGATATCCTACCTGGAAAATAGATAAGTCTGTGTTTTCATGGAAAAATCATCTCCCTTTGTTCACAGTTAGGTGTCGAGTGCCTCAGGGATCAACTCTGGGCCCCTTTTATTTTTTCTGCCACTGGACGATATTACTGCATTTACTGCAATGGCTCCTCATTTGTATTTTTACGCTGGATTGGACAAAACAAGAAATTTGGAGGCATCACCTGTGAGAAATTGTAAAATAATCTTGTCCTATACTAAAGAATCAGTATGTTGACTGCGACGATTAGTCGATTAATTGAGCAAAAGAAAATGAGTTGCCAAATATTTAGATAAGTAATCGTTTCAGTCATTTTTCAAGCAAAGCTGTCAAATGCTTGCTGGTTCCAGCGTCTTAAATGTTGAGGATTTGCTGCTTTTTCTTTGTCGTTTATGACAGTAAATGGTGAGTCTTTGGGTTTTGGACTGTTGGCTTAGAACAAAAGAAGCAATTTGAAGGCGTCACTTTGGGCTCTGGGAAGTTGTGATGTGCATTTT
Source organism: Enoplosus armatus (assembly GCF_043641665.1). Taxonomy (NCBI): domain Eukaryota; kingdom Metazoa; phylum Chordata; class Actinopteri; order Centrarchiformes; family Enoplosidae; genus Enoplosus; species Enoplosus armatus. The sequence goes on from NC_092195.1 coordinate 1,707,181, forward strand.
TCATACTTTTTTGACATTTTATAGACTTCATCGATTAATTGCGACAATAGTCGGCAGATAATGAAAATAATCGTTAGTTGCACCCCTAGTCGACAGCTGTATTTGCTCATTTGAGTACTCGCGAGCTGGGTAAGCGATAGTCCTGATGCTGGAGAGGACACACCCCTGCCGAGAAGGTGCCCATGTTCGCTCATTTTATCACAAAGTCATGCGTGATCACAAAATGCCTTGTTCAAGGTTAAGACGAGGTGAAACAAGGAGGGACTCTGAGGCCGAGATAGATGAGAGATGAGCTGTCAGTATCCGGAGCTCATACCAGTCAGCCTCGCCGGCCGGCCTCGCCACTTCTCTTTGTTCTCTGCGTTCGGACCACGGCCCAGACGCCATCCATCCCTCCCTCCCTCAGACGAGGAGAGAGGCCGACATGAGAGGTAGCCACGCAAGACCCGAGTGAGAGATCAAAAGCTGGAGGTCCACAAAGCAAGCACCTACACAGAGCACAAAGAGATGAGTCCTGTTCTTACCAGCCTGCCTTTTGATTATCAGACTCTTGCCAGTCATACCGGCAGACATCATTACCATACCACAAGTCCTCCCTTTGCTTTTATTTGCCTGTGGCTGTAAATGCCAAAGAAGGCCCTGTTTGTCACATATTCATACGTCAAGCTCTGCTGCTTTTCTTTTATTCAGTAGTCTGTACATCCAGGCCTCTTATTTTGACATTAAAGGGCAACAGTTTTCTCTTATCAACGATTACTGTGGGTGACTGCAGAAACAGTAGGTGTTAATGATACACCACCATCAAGCCGTCATCCCTCTCTGATCCAGTGATGTTGAATTTTAGACTCACTTCACTCACTCACTACCATAAATGTAATTATGTGCTCAATTCGTTTATACTGTCACCTTATTTGTTCAGGTTTAATTCTAGGAAAAAGCCCGTCGCTCAATACTTTCTGACTTCCCTACCTTGTCTGTGACTCTCAGCCCCAAGTCTTAAACATCTTCAAGACCTCTCACAAATATATAGTTAATATGTAGTTAGGACCATGGTGGAGAGTGTTGTCTTAACGCGTTGCTCCAAAATCCCCCCGTAGGCGCTCAGTTGGGTCGAGATCTGGTGACGATGAAGGCCACGTGATTCCCGTCATTTTCATACCCGTCGAACCGCTCAGCGACCACCCTGACCCGAATCGAAGCGTCTGAATTCAATCACGTTTCTCCGCTCATTTAGTGATATAATTTCTTTCTTTTAATTTGTCCCGTCTCGTTTGTACTGTTGGGTATGTAGATAGCTACAGATAGATGATTAGCAGGAGAGTGCTGTCAAGTTGAAAAGGCGAGCCATCAGTGCGCTGTCAGAATAACAGATGGCTGGTTCGTTTGTGCGAGGTGCTCATCACTTTTCTCTTCATCCCGTGGAAAAACAACCCTGCTTTACCTTTTTATTCTGTGCCTTCGTACACATATGACTTCATATTCTCACTGCTGGATGCACCCACACCTAGATGGCTCGCCTTTTGTTGAAGGCAAGAATGCAGTTATTTCTATTAACTCTCAATACAGTTAAAAGTGCTCCTCTTGGTTCACTCAACTCTACCTTGGCCCCTTCCCCTTCCCCCCCCTGCCAAGCTCGTCATTTCTGACAAGGATAATCTTTCCTGGAGGGATTATGAAGTTGTCCTGTAGTCATCACTTTTTGTCAGCTTAGCTCATATTAGCCAGCAACCCATGGCTTAATGGTCTGAGCTTTGTATCTCAGTTCAAAAGGAACACCGAAGATTTGTGCCACGGTTCAGCCATAAGTCGGTTAAACCAGAATGGTGGTCGTTCACAACCCCCCCCCCCTTCCCCGGTTCCACGGTTCAAAGCTCAATCAGTGAAGATGAAGCGCCCCACTGTTGACAGAGATATTCCAGTAATACCTTTCTTTAAGAAAGTAAACGTTGAGTGGAGCTACATTGGAGCCAGCAGCACTTACCCCCCCCTGCCCTTGCAACATACTGTGGGGGGAAAATGGAGGTAGAAATAGGCAGTAGATATGTTCACATCTTGGGTAGTCGGATTCGAAGTAGCTCTTCCGTTTTGAAGGTCAGAACGAAGTCCAGCTGCGGCTTAATTGCCCCGGTGGAATAATTAGCAGCTTGATTGGTGAATCCTGCCCTGGAGTTGGTCTTAAGAAGAAACCAGCGGCCTTTTTAACAACTGGAAATACATCCCACCAGCCTCGGAAGAGCAGAGTTCAAAATTAGTGATTCACCATGACACACAGCAAATGGTCTCTCAATCAGAAAAGGACATGCACCCACCAAACAAAGTGTAGAGCTGAATAAACAACTCCGTCTGCCCCAGTGTTTGCTTTTGATGGGCTGCGCGACTCCCCAGCGTGGCGCACGGTGACAGGCATGCAGAACATTGAGCTTTTGATTTGTGAGTCTTTCCCATTGCTCAAAAAGCCCGAAGGCTGGTTGACTGAATTAGGAGTTAGAGTGTTATCTCCCCAACGGAGGCAGGGTACTGATTGCTGCCCTCATTGGTAGTGAAGAGCACGTCTGCCTGGTGTAATAGCTGCCATAGAAACCACATCAGCCAAGTAATTGTTTAGGCAACCTCAGAAAATGAAGAGGACAACATTAAAATTCTTTCGCTTGGCTTCTTCTTGCTTGAATTTGAGGTGCTGCCGTGTCACAGGAGATTGACAGCTGTGGACCAGACCAGGTCTATTTTTTCTTTACTTTTTGTCTTCTACTTGGTTCCCAGAGTGTTAAAACCCCATTGTTACAATTACTATACAATACAGTCGACAATGAAGTGCCCACTGATTTGAGTCAGTTGAATGCTAGTATATTTCCGGATGTTGATTGGTTTCAGTTTTGTCCCTAAATGTTATAGTAGCTGGCCAAGAAAAGCTCTCAGAGCATCAAATAACAACACCATTCCTTTTGTACTGTTGGTTTTAAAAGGTCTAGGCAGAAGTCTAGCCACAAATCAAGGATCGCCCAATGGACTATATTTACCTTCTTGTTGCTCCGTGTTGTTGCTTCTGTTGGCGGTGAATGGGCAAAACAAACACGTGGCAAAGTCCACGCAGTCGCCTCTTCCCGTTCTGTTTCGATGATTGATTGATTATGTCAACCGACGAAGAATGACATCACTCAAGACGGCAGAGTGCTTCTTGAAAGAGGAAAAACTGCAGTTGGTAGTCTCTGACTATAGTGAATATTGTAGCTGCTACATGCAAGTTGCACGAAGGTGAACGGTATCACAGTTTAGCCACTTCCTTAGATCTCAGAAATTAACTTGGTGATGTCGTAACTGATATAAAATGGCTAAATACCCTATGACAAGCCAAGGGTCCTGTTGTGGTCCTGGTGCTGTGCTTGGTACTTCCAAAAAAGACTAGGCATATATCATGATAACACTCCACAACTGAGCATCCTGTATTCCTTATAATAAATATAGCTGCAAACATTTTAAAACAAGCTTACGAGGGCCTTTTCTGGAGATTTGTTGGCAGCTAAATATATCATCCAAGCACAGTTGCATTCATTTTTTTTTAATTTAATCTAGTGATTTAAGGACAAACAATGCTTTGCACTTTGCATATGGCATTTTTAAATACTTTGGCACTTAAAATACTTTTCAGTCTATATTTGTTTGGGGTTATGCGTCATAACCACGGGCCATATATAAAGATGGACGACGCGTCTCCACTTCCTCCCACTGTACCAAGAGGAAGCCAAAATGTCCCGGATACGTCATTTGGAGCCAGAGTCTGCGCAGTGGTGTCCATATGCCCGCCCGACCCAATCATGACGTTTAACCCCTGTTTCAGCTTGATAATAACTACCTGAAATGACAGAAACCATCTATGGGAACATTTTATTTGTCATGTACTTTAATTTTTTTAGTTTGGCCCATGTCACATTATGACCTATACTGCAGCCAGCCACCAGGGGGCGACTGAGACGTTTTGACTTCACTTTTGGGGACTACTACGTGACCAACCTGTAAATTACACTCTCTGCTGAAAAGGGTTAACACATCACAAACAATATTACTCAGCTTGTCTTCTGTGGCTCTGAAGGAGCTGAGAAAGTCTGAGAAAATAACCCTGATGACATCACCGTGATGTCATCAGAGTTATCTCCATTTGAGCATGACACTGTAGGCCTACATTTATGACAGAAAGCGAAACCTGCGTTACAAACTGAGATTGAGGTGTTTGAAAGACACGGGCGATTACCAGGCTGGTAGGGTGATGAATGAATCAAAGATGCCGTCAAGTTGCATTCTGGGAAATGCAGAATCCAGTGTTTTTGGAGCTGGATCCATTCCGGGGGCTTAAAAGTCAGGAAACCTCGGCCTGTGCTGCTTTAAACCCGACCGTTCTGTTTTTTAATCCAATCTCTTGCTAATCCTGCAACGTCACCAAAGTGCAATACTAAATCGTTGGCTTAGCCCTTTTAATTACTGCAGATTGCCTTTAAATGCTGCAAATGGAATGATGATAATATTCTTTTGAATAGGATTAAACACTAGCACATGTAACTTAACTTTACAGAACAGAACTGTAAATAATAAGTCGTGTGTGTGTGTCCAGGATGTTACGGCGTGGACGGCGAGAGCGACTCGATCATGAGCTCGGCCTCAGAGAACTCGACGGAGCCGTGGTTCTGTGACGCCTGTAAGAACGGAGTGGCTCCCAGCTGTGAGCTGTGCCCCAACCAGGATGGCATCTTCAAAGAGACGGACGCCGGGAGGTGGGCTACACAGCACATTGACCCCGGTGGTCAGTTGCCATTTATGGGGGGGGGGGCTCAGGGGGCAGCGGGTTGGAACGTCTTCAGAAACAAATGGCGCCTAATGACCGTAGCTGGTTGAAATGCCGAAGGCGATATATGTAACTGTATCTAAATTGTACATATATTCAGTAGTGGAGAGAAGAGAAAGTTGCATTAAGGAGTAGAGAGAGAGAGAGAACTGGCAGAGGAGTGTGAGAAGGGGATGGAGGGGAAGAGAAGAGATAGAGGAAGAAAAGGAGTGAGAGAAAAGAGTGCGTTATGTGAAGCGTGGAGACTTCAGCCACGTTATCGCTGATAGTGCTCCTCAGCCAGGCTGCAGCCGAATTTACTACTTCACTAGAGCATGAAAAACACAGCAAATTAAACTGTGAAGCTGTTGCTTGCTAGAGATGGATATCTTTATATTGGACTTCGGATTCTCTTCCCTAAAGTCCGCATTTGAAATTGTGTCACACCAAACTGTAGCTCGAGTCTGGGGCTACATAAATCTATGAATCCATTCCCTTTTTGAAGTGTCTGAGCAACTGCACTGCAGCCAATTTCATGAAATTAAGTTTCTTATTGTCTGCAGTAATTCACTACACTAAATGCAAAAAAACAGAAACAAAAAAAACACCCCAAAACAACCACAGCCATGGATTTGAATCTATTTGATGGCGTTCCTTGACATCACCGACTAGAAATCAATCAATTTTAAATGTCACCGTTTTAACAGTGCTGCTCATCTTGAAACGTTTACAGGTCAAGATTTTCACGCTGATTTGTCTGTTCGGTTTCTCTTCAACAAACCAGTTTTTACCAGCCAATTTGATTTTCTTCCTCCTTGTTTTCAGATGGGTGCATGTGGTTTGTGCACTTTACGTTCCCGGAGTAGCATTTGGCGACATAGATAAACTACGACCAGTGACACTCACAGAGATGAATTATTCAAAATACGGGGCCAAGGCAAGTACTTTCTCTTTTTTATATATATGTATATATATATGTATACATATATATATATATATATATATATATATATATATATATATATATATATATATATATAATGATGCAGGTTGTCTGTTCATGTTGATTTAGGTTTTACTGACATGTTTAACATCCTGCGGGAGCCACTTTTTAGATGCTCTTTTTGATGAGTGTATCCTGAATGCAATATCCAAATATATTGGTTATGTTTCATCATCATTCCCGCTTAGTCATTGTCCAGTACATCTAGAAAAATGCTAAATGCTGTAGGATGCTCACTTCCACTTGAAAACGTTTGAAACCTTTCGAAAGAATGTTTTAAAATGTTAATTCATAAAAAAAAGCTTAAGCAGTTAAAAGCACTGAAAGGGTATGAAGTGTAAGGATTTAAAGGAGTTGAAATGTAATCACCAAACGCAGTTGAACTCTCATTTGAAGAATGAGATGAAGTCGAACTGTCAGGTGTAAAGTAAAAGATGAAAGCAGTTGAAATGTCAGTGGTTGGAGCTGCAAGCCGTTGAATTGTCAGCTCCGGTGCACGCAATGAAAACAGTTGAACTGTCATTTTAAGAAGCGATGAAAGCCCTTGAAATGTCAGTTGAAGTGCAAGCGCTGGAGGTAACTGTGATTGCACTTCAAGTGTCCTAAACAGTCGAAGCACACGAAGTTCCTCTCACAGTCATTCCAGCCAACTTACTCCAGGTTTTCTTCCTTCAGTTCACTGAGCTGAAAGTCAGTATTATCCTCGCAGGTAATGACTTCAAACAATCCATCCATCCATTAGCTAGACCCTATATCCCAGCAGACACGGGGCAAGAGGCGGGGTACACCCCGGACAGGTCACCAGTCAATCACCGTGATGGCTGACACGTAGAGATGGACAACCATTCACGCTCAAATTCACGCCTGCGGGCAATTTAGAGTCACCAATTAACCTAACCTGCATGTTTTTGGACTGTGGAAGGAAACTGGAGCCCACGGAGAGTTATAAAAAGGAATCTTATAGAAACAAAATTTAGGTGGTCTCACCTCTGTTGAAAAAACAAAACAAAAAAACTTGCACCGGACGCCTTTGAAACTTTTGAAAGAAGTCCCTGTTGAAATGTAAGCTTTGAATGGCGTTGGGCTCTTCGATGTGTAAGAGCTGTGAGCCGTTGAATAGGCCGTCGACGTCCAAACACTCAAAGTAGTTGAAGTGTCAGTTCAAGTGTCAGTGAAAAGAGTTCAACTGTCATTTTAAGAAGCTGAGAAGCCAGTAAGTTTAACGGCTAAAAGTAGAAGTAGTAATAGTCGTAAATATCAGTTGAAAAATCAATTTCATTCTACGTTGTGAAAGCAGCTGAAATGTCGGTTGAAGTGAAAGCATTGAAATATATCAAGTAGATACAAATATAGAGATCTGTGGCGCAGTGTTTCCCCTAGCTCATCAAATCATAACAAGAGAACGTAGCCTAGTAAAAACCCACACCAATCTAGGCACAGGCCCAACGTTACGTTCATTAATAAACCGCGAATTTGATCCGATATTGACTACTGGCGTTCCTACCCAATACGCCCACAGTGGGGGGGAGGGGGGGATTTTGACAGCGAAGTTAATGTTTTTAGATAATTAATAATAAAGTTATTATTATAACGTTTAGCGGTCCTTAAGATATCTCATCCTTGTGATATATATGTTCTATCTCTCTGACTGTGTAGTTAGCTAAATAACTAACTAATCATTTCCATAAAGACAAAGAGGTTGCCCCCTTTGATAAAAAGGGGTGGCCTACCTTTGAGCGATTCCGTCTTCGCCGGACTTCGAGCCTTTGTTGCCGGCAACTGCGCTTCCGAGCAACCAATAACTAACGGCAATGTCTGGGGGTGTTCGAGCTGTTAGTCCTTGCTCGTCCCCGACTCTGACTGTTTAAAGTACAGATAGCTTGGTGAGATTTTTTAATGCCTACCATTGGAAAAAGAACTCTGCGCTATGCAGAAACCAGCGTCGGCAGCCACAACTTGAAGTCTCGCCGTTGTATTCTGTTGCATTTAGGAGTGCAGCTTCTGTGAGGACGCCCGCTTCGCCAGGACCGGCGTGTGCATCAGCTGTGACGCGGGGATGTGTCGCTCCTATTTCCATGTCACCTGTGCACAGAGGGAGGGCCTCCTGTCTGAGGCTGCAGCAGAGGAGGTAAGGGGGGAAAAAAAAAAGCTGTTTTTAAACCACAATGGCACATTATTACTTAAATACTGAAAAATATACCGTTGTTGGGTGCCACGTTGAAGCTACATTCAAAGACTGTGACAGTTAGCACATTTTGACCTCATCGGTTGTGGTGTGGATTGGTAGGATATTAGCGGCAAACAGGTCAGAGCCGATTCTGAGCTAACGGACACATTTAAAGTGAAAACAGCGTACCACAATATGGGGCCTTTAAATACTTAAATACTTTAATACATTATTTCTCCCTTTTTACTGCTATTTGTTGTTATCTGACTCGCTGGATATAGTTAATTAATGTTTAATGTTTATGTCACCGCACATACCTTCATATGAAATCCAAACTATCCCTGAAAAAAATGTAAATATATTCCCCTTTAATATGTCATGGACCAGCCACATAATCCAAAGTGCAGAAATTGTAATTATATGATACGAATCAGTACAATTAATACGTTATTACTACGTACAAAATGTGGCCCTCAGCTTCATTATTTTACAGAATGACTTGTGATAAAGTTTTTTTTTTTTCCCCACAAGAACTGGAGTATTAATAATCACTGTCCATTCTCCACTACTGCTCTACTCCTGCACAGTGTAAGCATCCTGAAAAGTGCCTACCCACTGCAAACCACTAAATCCAGTCAGTCGCACAAAAAGCCGTCTATCAACAGGTCATAATGCTGATGGCATCCACCGCAACAAGTTCGCCCTTAAATGATTCCAGAAGGCCAGCAAGCCTGGGGAAGAAAAAAAAAAAAAGAACTGTATTGCATTTGCCTTCCTGTGACAGAGTGAGGAAGAGGGGGGGCGGGGGGGGCTGTAAAAAGATATGATATGTAATGTAATGATATTATTAACCGCTAACACGCGCGTGTGTTGTTTTTTTTTTGTTTCCTCAGGATATTGCTGATCCATTTTTTGCTTACTGCAAACAGCACGCCGACCGCTTTGACAGGAAGTGGAAAAGGAAGAATTACCTGGCCCTGCAGTCTTACTGCAAGGTCTCTCTGCAGGAGAGAGAGAAGCAGCTCACCCCCGAGGCTCAGGTGAGGACGCCGGGACGACTGTCAGACGGGTGCATGTGCGTTTGCACCTCTGCCCAAGACGACGAGGAGAATATTCCTTGTACGTCTTCAGTGGAGTGGTGGAGATTAGGTCTGGGGCTAGAATTTGGGATTAGGTTAAGGCCATGAATGAGGTTACGGTGAGTTTAAAATGCAGTTGTTGCAGTCATAAATAATGACATATTTTCATGTTATGTTATTTATTATTAAAAAAAAAAATTCCCAGTACAATGTTCAATGACATAAATACATGAATAACAAATAGCATAACCAAATAAAATCAGTTATTTATGAGCCATTGATATGAAGCAGCAGGATGCCGTATTTGCAATAATGTTAGTGGCAGTAGCTAATGAAGCTAATGTTCCCGGAAAAAGGAAATAAAAACCTAATTATAAAACTATATATAAAGTTAAGCCGAGGTCGCCTGAAAATACATGTTAACCAATTTTTAGGCCTGTAAACACATGAGGGTGGAAACCAGCACCATTTAACAACTGATTCAGAAAATTTGCCACTGTTGTTTATGGACCTGATGCTGCTCAACATGGCTCTGGGTGCTGGATGGGCAACATCACTTCAGGACAGCAATATAATACACACAAACACACACACAGAGCCAGGCCTTATCCGCCAACATCAGTGTTGGACCTCAGTGATGCTCTCGTGGCTGGATGGGAGCAGATCCCTGCAGCCAGGGCTCCCACATCTGGTGGAAAGCCTGAAAATCAGAAGAGTGGAGGCTGTTTATAGCAGCACATTAATGCCCATGGGTTTGGAGTCACGTATATGGGGGTGATGTCCCGGAGCCCATGTGTGTGTATCAGCCTGCTGTTCCCCTGTTCTTCCAGTTTTATTCTTGATTTCATTCCATTTGGGGCACACAAATGATGTGAAAGTCACTGGCAACTGGTTTACTAACATTAAAATGTAGGACCGCGCGCGCGTGTCCCACCTGCAGGCCCGGATCACCACCCGCCTGCAGCAGTACAGGGCGAAAGCAGAGCTGTCCCGGAACACCCGGCCCCAGGCGTGGGTGCCCCGGGAGAAGCTGCCGCGGCCCCTCACCTCCAGCGCCTCGGCCATCCGGAAGCTTATGAGGAAGGCGGAGCTGATGGGCATCAGCACCGACATTTTCCCGGTGGACACGTCCGACGCCAACGCCAGCATGGACGGGCGCAGGAAACACAAGCAGCCCGCCCTCACGGCCGACTTCGTCAACTACTACCTGGGTGAGGAAACGAAAACAGACACCTCCACATACTCCTGATCTGATCTTTGTAGAATCAGCTGAGAACCTTTAACCATTTCCCTGCCACTCCTTCTTCACCAGTTAGCCTTTTGCAACGGTAGAGACCACCTCCACGGGGGAAATGCAAGCAGTGAGTGACACTGGCGCTTTAGATGTCCATAAATAAACAAGAATGCATTCAGAGCCCAAGCTTACGGAGCCTCCCCCCCAGGGGTCACTGGTGGAAAAAAACAAACAAACAAAAGAAAATTGGCGCGGAAAAGAATGTGCACGGACTGGCGAAAAGATGAGTGAACTATGCAAATGTTGGAAGAAGAACGCGTGGAATAAAAAAGGCAATATCTCTGGTTCTGCCGCATCAAATTAGAACTTTTTAAAATTTTATTTATTTCTCATTTATACTCTGTTCTGATTGGCCTATTGACACTCTGTTATGTGCATATACACAGGGGGAGTTGTGTTGTAGTAGTCTTAAAAAATTTTTTTTTTTTTACATCAATTATTAATCTGTACTTTCAGGTATATGTGGGGAGTTTTACAGAGGAGGCACCCTGCCTCGCCTTCAATAAAGAGCGCGTCTGCTAACATCAGAGGAAAATTATTTCATTCTCATGAAATATAATACTAGGCTTATTAAACTTCAGGGGGAAAAAGAAAACAAGCGCTTACCACCTTCGCTAACCAATATCCTGGGGGAAACCCTGCATTACCTTAACACTATCTACCCCCCCCCCCTCTATCTTTCAAAAGAAAGGCAGAACTTTTCTTTAAGAATGAAGCAAATGCGTTGGTTCAAATGCTATTCTCATGCAGATTTAGTGCGCAAACACACACACACGAAATGTTCCTTTCATGTGGTCAGCCTATATTCCAAAAGCAGCAGCAGTGACACCAGCAGCACTGCTTCCCCTCGCCATTCCTCCTCCGTTCTTCCTTCCGAGCTGCCTGAGGAAGAGCGCCGAGCTTAAGACGTGACGCTTATCTGTGTGTTCGCTAATGGCTACTCTCACGGTCGTCCTCTGCTCCGTGCACTTGTATTTATAGACGTGCAATAAAAGGCACCAGTGAAATATTCCAGTAAAGAAGCTTCTGGTCTCTTATTTTTGCATGGAATGAAGTCTGGCATCGTGATTGCGGAGCTAAAAGGGTTTTAGCATTCACCTCCATTCTGTGAATCTTTAACCGTTGCGTGGCATTTTCTCCCCAAACACATGATGGTGATGCCGGATGTGCGAGACGACGCCGTGCCAGTAACCTTGAGCGCACACTCCCATTGGCCTGCAGCAGAGGGCCTATCTGCCATCACTTTTTCCTGTATACAGATTGTGATCGTGCTATTGATTTGTTCTCCCATTGATATTCAGAGCGGAACATGCGAATGATCCAGATCCAGGACAACATCTCTGAGCAGAAGAACTTGAAAGACAAGCTGGAGAGCGAGCAGGAAAAGCTGCACGTGGAGTACAACAAGGTGATTTCACGACATGTACAAGTGGGGTGCTCTAACACATTTGCGCTGACAGTATAGTGTTACACTGTTATCCAAACACAAATGATTAGACAAACAGCGGGAAAACACCTGGTTTAGCCGTGCCATTTGTGATTTGTGGAAGTAGGCTACAGCCACCAATGTCATTCAATAATCAAGCTGAAGAAACTATGTCTTTTGTCTTATTGGTAGATTATGTGTCAGGCTTATTATTTTCAGTTATTTATTTGAAAATTTAGGCACAGAGGTGCTTTGAGCTACATGTTAACAATGAGAATGCTGACATGCTGATGTTTTAGCACGTATGATGTTTTGACCGCGTTCACCGTCCTAGTTTTTGAGGCTGACGGGAACGTCATTCGTTTTAGCAGGTAACCAAAGTATTATTGAAGGGAATGTTGACCTGATGATGACCATCATTGTCTGTGCCCAAGTTAACCGCAATCCATCAGGACCGCTCACCCTGAACCACTGCAGGGTCTCTTGTAGTGTTCCTACGTTTAGTTTTGTCGGTCTTTGCGCCATGCCCTAGCTAGCTAAGCTACCTTTCTGCAGCGTTAACAGCGTCAGCATCAGCCGTTTGACCATTGCATGCCACTAACAATATCTAATTATTAAAAAAATGTGTGTCTGTGAGCACCCGCCCCTTTGCATTTCGTTTTTTCTTTTAAAAACTGGACCTACTTGTTTGTACAGAGTCGAAGTGATTGACCAGTTACGTGCTAGCTAACCCTGATTGGTTGTTTGATTCAGACCTGGTCCAGTTTTTTTTAAAAGACTAAATACAAAGGGGGCGGGTACTCCCAGACACACATTTTTTTTTAAAGGAGCCCTTCAGTTAGATATTGTTAGTGACTTGCAATGGTCAAAAGGAGTTATTTCAACCAAAATTATAATTCAATAATATTGCCTACTTGTGGCTTTAAGGCAAAGAATTTAGTGAGAGAATGTATGTTTCAAACAAAACAAAATCAGGTCATGAATTTTCAGTGGCATTTGTTGATATTGCCCATTTTTCTGTTAACTATGTGGCCATCCTACCTCAGTTTGTTCAGTTTTTAAATGTTCAGCTTAGCATATACTACGTACCATGTCACCACATTATATATGGCCTTACAACGCTACGTGATTAAACAAAAAAAAAAAAAACGGAATCATGTGCGAGCCTCTCTCTCGTCTCTCCCCAAACAACGTGACCTCCGCGAAGGGGCTGCTCCTCCATCTGTTAACACGAGGAAGGGAATGCAACAGCAGAGTAGAAGTCACGAGAGTTAATGTTGCGTTTAGTCTTCTCGCCGTGCGCCTTAACCGTTATTAATGGGGTGTGCGTTGCTAATTGCGCCGCTCGAGTTGCTCTTACATGGCTTTGTGGCCTTTGGAGAGAATGCCAGTGGAGGAATGTCATCTACATGTCTGGCTTTGACTGATATATATATATATATACATATATATATATATATATATATATATATATATATAGGAGAAGAGCCCAGTACAAGGTTTACTGGTGCCACAAGGCTCAACTCTCCCAGATCACAAGGAGTGTTAACATTAAACAGGTACACTGGCTGCAAGATTGGTTCAAAGGTTGACCTGCAACATTAGTGGTGCAACTGTGTCATATTTTTGTTGTTGTTGTTGTTGTTTTTTACTATAACTGTGACCCTTCCCACTACTGTTCTACCCCCATGTGACCGTGAGCCAATTAAACCAAAGCTAGGGAGTAGCTTTTTATCAAGTGGGCTCGTGATTGGCTGCTTTGAACAAACACTGTTTCGCCATTGCCCTTGGAAAATTGTTTGCTTTCTTTCCAAGAGTAAGGTGGAAGATTGAAACCACTTTCATGTCTGTGTGTGTTCAGTACAGACCTGGAGTCCGGACGTGGTTAGCTTAGCTTAGCATAAAGACTGGAAGCAGGGGATAAATAGCTTGCCTGACTCCTGTCCAATGCCCTGCCATCACCTCTAAAGCGCCATACACCAACAGAAATGTAATAATGCAATTTTTGTGTTGGAGCTATTTATTGACGATCAAGAGTTAATCCACGCGTGCAGCATCTTAATCCCTCCATCGTAATCAATTTTTCCCTTAATCCCCCTAAAACCACAAATCGTGTATTTTTTGAACTATGAGCTTTATGCTAAGCTAGGCTGACCACTTCCTCACTCCAGCTCCAACACAGAAAATAAAACTGTGGGACTCAATCCTACACTCCTTGCAGTGCGAAATGAGTTTGAGTGGGAATTTCTGTGGCTGCTGTAAAATACTTGAGTGTGAGTGTGTGTGCTAACATGGCCAGAGACTGTGGTCCCCTCGCCTCATGCTGTCTCCTCTCCCCTTCCTGCAGCTATGTGAGTCTCTGGAGGAGCTCCTGAACGTGAACGGGGAGCTGCGAAGTGAAGGCCAGGCCATGTGGGCTCTGCTGGGGGGCATCCTGGGCCAGGTACCACCACCATCACCGCCTCTTCACACACCATCCTGTCCCCTCCTGTCCACTCCACTCTCCGCACACAGATTACTTGTCAGGCAGAACACTCCTGTTTATGGATTTCCCTTTTTTTAGCGTAGCAATGATTTGTGATGGAGAGTTATCCAGATTGCGAGTAGCAACCCAAATGGCAGACAGTGGGACGATACTGCAGGCTGTAATAAGTCTGTTTATAAAAAAAAAAAAACAACTTTCATTTTGTAGTAACTGATTGACCTGCCATTTGCCATGAAGTCAGACCCTGACTGTGGGGAAGTAAAAACTCTCTCCCACGTCTTGTTCCTATGGCAACCAATTGCCAAGATGTGCCGCTGTGGCTGATGGGTTATTTAATGAATGTGAACTGCAATCTACAGAAATATACTGAAATCTTTATATAGATATATATATATATATATATATATTTATTTATTTATTTATTTTTTGCAGTTGGGACGGACTAAAAATTGGATTTATACACAAAGTCATTTATATAGAATGTCCCCATTCCTTTCTTAAAACTAAATCCGTTTACAGTTTTTGGCACGCGAATGTGGAGTGTTCTGTGTAAAATCAATAAAACGGACATTCGTGAAGTAAGTGATCACGTTTATGAAATGTGCTCAGGTCAGGGTGTCACATCGCGTCCACAGAAATGCCACCGCATGCCAATTAAACTGAGGACGAACAGAGCCAATGAACCCAGGCATTTAAGATACTGTGTTAGCTTTCAGATCAGGGCTCTCAAATCACAAATCTCTCACTTCTTTTCCTCTTCTCTTAAGCCTCTCAAAAGTCCCCCCCCGTTCCTGAACAGCTTTTCACCTCAGGAGTGCTCTTAAGGGCTACGATGTGAATAACTTTTATCTTTACCAGGATCTAGTCTTAAATTTAAGTGGAAAACGTCATAATTCCAAGAATTTTCTTAGAATTTCGTCACTAGGAGCAACTCTTTGTACTAGGAAGCTTTATGAATATGGTGCCCTGATGCTGAAATTTCTCTTTCTAAGTTGACAATGTACCCCCCCCCCCCCCCCCCTCAGTTTCAAAGAAGTCCCTTTTTCGAGATGAGAGAAAAGCGTCTGGCTGAAGTGAAAACTAGTTTAAAGCTGCGTATTAAAAAAAAAAGTCCTCCCTTCGTTACTGCTGATGTCATGCCCATCTTGAATGTTTCTGATATTTAGAGAACCAAAAGTGTTTTAAATACATCCAGTACTGGTAACAATGCGCCCACCTCTCTGCTCACAGTCAACAGTTTCCAACAATTCCAGCTCACCTCCTGCAATGTAATGACACCACTCAACTGTACTCTCCCAACGGGTAGCGGAGCTGGTAATTTACATACAGAAAAGAGGCAAAATAACAGGGCAGCTTTCGTCTGTAATGCATTTCAGTTTACAACCACCACCATCTACAGCACAAAAAAAAATGACACCTCACTGAGGTGAGAACATCTACGGTTAAAGATAATACGTAACGTGGATGATAGCTAGTTTTGGATGCAATGATTGTTAGAAATGTTGGTAAAATAATCTATAAAAATAAGGATAAGAACATAGTTTGAACATACTTACCTCAAGGTCTGCTTACTAGCTTTTTGCAGAGCTTTCAACAGCATCTCGCCCGACTTCCTTGCGGCCTTGCTAAGTTGTTGTGGAGGCGGCTCAGTTGTCGTCACATGACCGACTCATCTTCCTCTCCATGACGGCCGAGTAAACTCGACCCACTGATGAAGGCCACGAGATAGTGTTGAAAGCTCCAGAAAAGGGCAAGGGTTAGGGTTAGGGTTAGCTTAAAGCTACAGTAGGCACTATTATTGAATATTATTGAATTAACAATATTTAAGTGAAGGGGTCCTTACCCGACCCTTTGTATTTATTTATTTTTTTAAAAACTGGACCCGGTCTGAATCAAACAACCAATCAGAATCATCCGGGGTTCTGTGTGATTTGTCTCTTCCAACCGTTTCGATTCACATTCCAATCCAGAAGGTGGAACTGAGTTCGATGCGATTGGCCAGTTACGTGCTAGCTAACCCTGATTGGTTGTTTGATTCAGACCTGGCCCAGTTTTTTTAAAAGACTAAATATAAAAGGGGGGCGGGTGCTCCCAGACACACATTTGCTTAAAGGAGCCCTTCAATTAGATATTGTTAGTGACATGCGATGGTCAAAATTCATTATTTCAACCAAAACCAGAATTCAATAATATTGCCTACTGTAGCTTTAAGTATTTTTTTTTTGTAAAACTACTGTTTCTAAGGTTTAGAACTTTCCTGCTTAAGGAGTAGATGGTAATAGATCAGAACCATGTGGCCTGACTATATGTTTGTATGTATATACTATGCACACCTCTCAGAATATCCGAATAATTTCCATAACCATGGTAAAATGCAAGGATATTGTACAGGTGTTTATGTCTTTCGTTGTCCGTGATAGTCTTTTTTTCTAGTATTTTCTAGTCACTCATAACAATCATCTGTGCTATGAACTCAAAGGTAAGAGGGAGCTGCTAACTCTGACCTTTCAAAAGAGTTGATATTGTATCCGTCGCGGTGCCTTGGGACAGTGTAGTCACTCCTTCTAGGGTTTTATGTATAAGTGCCAGCTCAATCCATAAAAAGCCTTATTAAAAGTATGGCCGTTGAGTGTATGAGCCGTGAAGATAGATGGTCAAATGATGTTAATGCGGTGGCGAGGCAGCGGAATGGACAGGGACTAGAAGGAGACTGGCAGTGAATCTGCAATGACCACCATAAATCACCTAATTATGAACACGCGCGGTTTTAAGTAGCGACATCAGTCACAGCACCGCATGCTTTTGTGTCATCTATCTGCCACATTTTCATCTCCTATTTGTCATCCTGCCTGTGCATTTGCAGAAATTATTGATGTGCCCAACTGGGACTCTCATCCCTCTTCCAGTACACAGTCGGTGCTTTTTGTTCCCGACGCCCCTGGAAGTTTAGCACTCTTGGCAAAACTTCACAAGAAAACACTCCGACTCCAGATTTTTTCCACTCGCCTCTATAAAATGCTGCGAGGCTCAAACAAAGCATGCAGATATTATAACAGGGATAAGTGTTACAGCGTGGTCCGTGTTTCCGTCGATCAACGAAATAAAGATGCCCAACTAGACCTGCATCCCAAGCATCTGAACCCGATTCAGAACTGAAGACGCTTTGAGACGCCCTCCTGCGATGCACACTGCCAGTCCTTGCTCCGGCGTTGAACTGCCACGACCTTGGAAGTCAATATCTGCACTAAAACTATTCTCAATAAATCATGTTGCGCCTGAGTAACGAGTGTTGAAGTGTCTATTAGTCTTGGCACTGTTCTCTGTTATACACTTAACACCAAAAAATTGAATACGTTCATATACACCGTAGAAAGAAACTGAACGGACCACAGCATCACGTACAAGTACTCTATCTCGAAACTATAATAATATAACACTATGTGCAGAATGAAATGTGGTTATGATACAATATGACCAGGAATTACACAAAAGTCACAAGTCTAATGTCTTGAATAAAACTGAAAGGAATAGGTATCAATTTCAGCAATACAGCATTATGCCAATGGATCGCGTATCAGCGAATCAGCAAAATGGTGTTACATGAAAATAATCTACTCTAACCTTTCTCAGCCGACAGAAAGGATAATGCACTACATTTGACTTCAGCATTGAATGTTTTGCCAATATTTTACATGTTTACAAATTGCTTCTTTGGTCTGACCAAAACCCAAAGATATTCAGTTTAAAATGAGAAGAATTCAAGCTGAAAACAGCAAGTCGTCGGTCAAATACTTGACATCAAATTTTTTGCGGGTCGACTAGTTGATTATTTGACTAGCCGTTTCATCCCTTAACGCAGCTTAAGCTTGTTGCCTGTTTGGTTGTTAACCTGGGGCCCTTTTTGAGCTCTCAGGCGTCGCATCTTGTTGCATAGAAGAGGCCGACGTTCGTTGAACAGGTCGCAAATGTGCGCGTCGCAATGAAACGGCAGCGCCGCGGATGGGCTTCCTTCAGTTGGTTGCATAACTTCTCTCAGGCAAAGTTTGGGGGCTGAGCAAAAGTGGCTTACTAAACATAAGCATTTATGATTTTGAGAAATTGAGTTTAAAAACAGCTGCGCTGACTGGTGGGGGCCAGGACCAGGACAAGTCGGAATCAAAACACCCCTTGAGAGCGAGATAGTGTGAGATAATGGAGGGGGGGGGGGTAACAGACTTGAGGCCTGATTGGTTGCGTACACACACACACACACACTGCCGTTCTTGCTGCCAGCCACATGTGTCCTCGGGAAGTAATGAAGAGATTTTAGCATCCTCAGAATCTGATATTAGATCTTCAGATAGAAGGTGCTTTAGGGTCCTAAGATGCCAGCGTTGGTGGATTAGTCTTACAGCTGAAGCACTTGCAGACATGGTTATGAAGGAGCCTACTCGCCTTTTTGCAGAGCTGACATTTTGAGCACACAGCTTGATATTCATTATTTTACTGTATTGAATATGATGGGAAAATGCTCTTAGCAACAAGAAAGTGGCCAGTTTGCTGCGGCACTGTAATGTTTCTATGGGTTTTCCCTGAGGACAGCGGGTTGGCAGGAAGCCAGACAGCTTAAAGCCCGTCCGTGTGCCTGACTGTTTCCACTCACTATTTATAACGTGCCCCATTTAAACTTCATCTGTCTGATAAAGCGTGTTAACGTTGAAAACAGCACCACTGTATCGGCGGTAGGGACGCTTCCTCGCGCGGTCGGATGCAGGCAGACTTGCCGTCCAGGTTGAGGAGATAGCCCCAGCAGCCCCTTGTGCTTTGGTCACCCCGTCCCTCCATCTATCAGGCCTCCCTCGCGGGACGCTCCCTCAGCGCCGCAGGCAAGAGCGAGCGCGCCCAGATTAGAGCTTCCTCGGGGGGGGGGGGGGGTTGGGGGGGCCTTGTCTGTTTAGTGACAGACTCGGCCCCTACGAGATAAGTTTTTCTAATTAACCCGCGTGGCAGCAATGCACCTGAGATGCAGGGGAGAATAAACTGGCTGTCTGCTGCTGCTTTTCACCTGCCACATACAACAGGTTCCCTCCGTCTCTCCTCACAAGTCTGCCCGCGAGGGGAACTTTTACAGCTCTGCTTTGGTTAACACTTTATTTGGACGGGCTAAACTCTCAGCCAACACTAAGCAGATGTTTGATAAAGTGTAGCCCTGCGTCTGACCTCAGCAACGTCAGCCTACAATTCCACCTTTTTCTCTCTGGGGACGAAACTGTGGAGGAATTTGCTCAGAGACAGAATATTCCACCAGGCTGCACAGTAGATGACAGTTTGCTCTTGTAGCAACAACATGAACTCTCCCCGAACCCCATGGGACGAACAAGCCACTTGCTGGGCTGTCACTGATCTGCCTTGTACTTTGCATTGTCAAAGTGGGGAAAAGATGGCAGTTGTCCCTGAAATGATTTTTCTAAACTATCCACCTAAATGAGTTTCTCATTTTGAAAGCAAACATCAGGCTTCATTATATCTGTGACGCCAGGTTTAAGAGGTCAGCTAACTCATATTACGAAAGAACATGTTTTTTTAGCCATGCGGATAGTTTTGGTTTTACTTGCCCAAATTTCTGCCTCCACCTCATTACATCATGTCGAGGTGCTCCCAGCATTAGAAGATGACGAAAGTATGAAAAATGTCCAGAAACGGCGTCCTGGTTTCTTTGCATTGCACTTTGTACATGAGGATTTAAGTTGCCGATGTCCCGTGGAAGTTTTGACCCTGATCCGACTCCTTTAATGAGTGTCTGCCAAGTCCAATCAGAAGTGTTAAATGTCTATCTGACACATCCCAATCATAATCATCACCTAGAAGTGTGCAGCAGTGTCTGTATCTAGCAGGACTCCAGATCGTAAACACACATCCAAGAGGAAGCGACGAGCCAGGGGAGGAGGGGCCAACTTTGGATGTCGCGTTTGCAAGCCACAACCGACACATGCCACTCGTTCTGCCTTTAAACAACAGCTGTAGCCTTCAAAATTCGGCCCACTTTGTTTGTTCAGGAGCTGCTTGTTCCAAACGCTGAAGGTCCTGATTCAAAACTATACAATACAAATGAGAAATAAACAAGAGCCGAGGTTTATTTTCGACTGCCATCAAGTTACTGGCAGAAGTTCAGTAAAAAAAAAAAAAAAAAGAATCAGATTTGAAACTGCTTCATTTTGCTGACACCGATCCATTAGAATAAGACCTGAAGACCTAAAATATGCCCTGAACGTCCCTAATGTCAATATGGTCAGTCTTTTCTGTTAAATGACTTATTCTTCAGTGTATTTCCTGCTTTCTACCTGTTCCCCCTCCCCGAAAACAGTGAACAGAGTTGACATACCAAGTATATCTAGAGGTTAGGTGAGTTAGCTTGCCAAGACAGAAAAAATAGCCATAAAACTTTGAAATACATAATCTCTAAACTTGTTACTCCTGGCACGTGTGAGCACAAAAATGATGGACGTTAGCATCGCCCTGGTTCCCTCAACAAAGATTTTTCCATTGGATTTTGGATCATTGCAGAAAATGAGCTCAAAGAAAAGTTTATGATACACGTTTTGTTCAGCGAGATAATCTTCACTGATGAACACCACTTTTATGGTTTTTGAAGTGTAAATGGAATCGCCAGAAGTAAAAAGCTAACGTTTATAAACGAACTACGCCACGGTCGCATTACTTTAACGTCACCACCGCTAAGCTGAACTTAGAAGAGAATATAGATAGATATAGATATATAGACAGATAGATATGGAGTATAAACACAACGAGGCTGTGAAGGCGGACTAGTGAGTAGATGACTTTCCGTGTTTCGGCATGAAGACATTTGATGTCCGCGACAACCTCTGTAGTCTCATTTAGCCACTTGTTAGCAACAGCCTTTTTTAAGACATGAAAAAGCTTCAAAATTCACGAGTGGGGTGGGTATCTACTGACGTATTTTATGTGTACAAAACGTGTAAATCTCTTAAGCTCGTGTTAACCACAGACCTTATATCAGGCATCTAACCGAAAACCCATCCAAAAAACCCACTGACTTCCAGACGAGGGAACCCGAAGTGTAAAAATGCTGACTCATTTCCGGGTTCTAGGACTCATTCCTGCAGCACTCCATAGTAGACATTAAGATTATTTGTGTTGCTTCTTGTCAACGTTTTCCATCTTTATTCTGAAAGATCCACCAAGTTTTTGTTTAGAACTGCTTCCTACAAAGGAAACTATCCCTGCGAAAACTGGCCCACAGCGTGTTCTGTGGGTTACCCAGAGAAACAGGGACACTGAGAAACAGCGACACTGTTTCTGGGAAGAAATGTTGCTGTTCATAAAGGTAACATGAAAACATTTGTGTGTTGTTGTTTTTTTTTTGGCAGAAACTAAACACCCCAGCTGTTCTGAAAGCCCCAAAAGAGAGGAAGCCCAGCAAGAAGGAGGGAGGAACCCCAGGGAAGTCATCCAGCCTTCCAGCAATCCTTTACAGGTGAACACGCAGTGTCCTGAGAGATGCGAGGGAAAGAACGGGGAGGAGGAAAGATGGCGGTTAAGGGATAAAGTGGAGATAATGAAACCAGGGTGCAGTTGTTTCAAATATCATCAAATGCCAGGGGCAGAAACAGTGTCCCTTACTGCGTACGTCCATCATTGCTTTTAGACTGTTTGGGTTGAGTGTGTGAGTTAACATTGGATATATCTGTATCTCACCACTCTGTTCCAGCATTTTTTTTTTTTTTTTTCCTTTTCTAAAATCATGACTTAAAAACACCACTAACCAGCCTGTTCCCTCACACATAATTTCACATGTTTTTTCCTGCAGTTGTGGCATCTGCAAGAAGAACCAGGACCAGCATCTGCTGGTGCTGTGTGACACCTGCAAGCTCTACTACCACCTGGGCTGCCTGGAGCCTCCACTAACGCGCATGCCCAAGAAGACCAAGAACAGCTACTGGTAAGAGACGCAAGGAGGGTGGGGGGAGGAGGAGGGAGCCATAAATGGAGAAGAAGAACCTTGAAAACCATGTGGAGTAAATCAATGTCAGTAGCTGAGAACTTACAAGTACAACAAAGTGTGTTGTTTGGACTTCCTCCAGAATGATCATATCAAATCTGGGACTGGCAGAGTACATGGCTGCCGTGCTTCATAACATGATTCAACAAGTAACGACAGTACAGAGAACATGAGAGATATTATTTTGCAAAATTTGATGAAAAAACATTTTCGTATTCTCTTTATTCATGACACAGTTTCAATACTTTTATCAATTATTACGGTTTATTGACTCACATTAGCTTTTAGCTCAGGTTGTACCGGTTGTAGGGACATGAAGCATTTGAAGACACTCCAAAGAAATGACATCACAATAAGCTCAAAGGCAGTGGCGGACCATGAATATACATGTAAATCTGTGTATGTCAACTTGTACAGGTATTTGCCTTAACATACAGTAAAACAGCCGTACGAACATTAAGTACAATACAATGGAATCAGATGGATGTATTACCTGAAGGCATTGTAAGTTCACACTTTGGCCATATCATACGAAAACATAGAGGTCTATGCGCCTGTCATGAATCGCATGCCTACATAGACATAGGCTGTTCCTGTCTCTGTGTATACAGTTATATCAGTTATAGTCGGAGCTAGGGAGTCCAACTGTATCTGAGTGGTGCTTCCAGCGTTTCTACATACGGTCATTCCAACTGAACGCCTTACATAGCATGAGTACGCTCTGATAGGCCTAACATAATAATTATGTACTCCAAATGGACCAACTTTACTGAGCGTCAAATGCAGTTTCACAGATGTACTTAGATGTGTGGGGGGGGGGAGCTTTTCACAGTTTGGGTCTATCTACTTAACTCGTGGATCACCAGCGGAGTGTTTGCTACAAGAAGCCCAGCGGTCCTTGTCATCATTTCCCTTGGCTGTCTTCACTTTCAAACACATCTATCAAGACACACATGCGGCAAGTGTTGCGTTAGCACGAACAGGGATTTTATCCTTTGCTTAACACAGCAAATGCATAGTACAGGGAAGAGATTGATTGGGTTTCTGCTGTGGCCGTGTGCAAATAAGTATATGTCTAAGCACTGAACATGCTTTTAGTAATTATATTTAAAAGGGGTTAACTCACAATTTTGGAGGATGTCTAGCTCTTGCTGCTGCATGGTTTGAGTGCACTTACCTGCAGTGCTGCGGACCTCGTTAACGGGGATATTTCTAATATTTCCGACACGCGTTCACTGTGCGATAAACTGGACGAACTTCAGCTGGACCCCCCCCCCCCGCAGTTCGCCTACAGAGCCAACAGGTCTGTAGACGCTGCACTCAACGTGGCCCTCCGCTTCATCCTCCAGCACCTGGACTCCTCAGGAGGCCATGCCAGGATCCTGTATGTGGACTTTAGCTCTGCCTTTAATACAATCATCCCAGCCTCTGCTGCAGGACAAGCCTAACTCCACCTACAGGTGGGGCCATCAGCACCGGTTATCTACTCTTCTCCCTATACACCATCAGCTGCACCTCCAGTCATCAGTCTGTCAAGCTCCTGAGGTTTGCGGACGACACCACCCTCATTGGGCTCATCTCTGTTGGGGATGAATCTGTCTTTTTCAGGAATATTTTCTACTTTCAGTTTTTCATCTTATGATCTAATGATTTAACTGGGAGAGTTTCATGCTCCATCCGAGATGTAGACGTGCCCCAGCTGTCCACAACATTGTCTGTGGGGAAAATGTACGGGGCTTTTACTTTTGGAACCAGGGGCGCCCGAAGTAGCCAACAAGCTCCACCAATCGCACGGTCCAGTTTGCGTTTGGATAAGGTTTAGGATATGGTGGGCCGTCTTGGTATGAAATGGTTATCCATTATTCCATAAATAGAGATTTGATACTTGAGAAAAATCAATACCTTTGACAATCCTAGGTGATGCTAACATCATAAAACACCTTTATCGTGCGAGTATGAAAAGGGACTGCCTTTCATATTCATTCACTCTTAGGAGCGGTAACACATTAGAATCGAGAGTTTGTTTATTCATATTAGTCCTGACATTTGAGGCCAGTCGGTGGCAGCAGGATTATCAGATGATGGATGCTGAGATGGTGGAAATGTCACAGTCGCTTCTCTACTGCAGTTCCTTATCTAGAGAGGAGATGTAGTGCATCTGTTTTATCCCGCACATGATAGTTCTAAGATATTCCGTTGCTTGGCGAACCACTTCCTCCGCTGTTTGATGAAAAAGAGAGAAGCCTTTTCTCTTTCTCCAGTAAATAAAAATGTAAAGAAACGAGGAGACGCGAAACGGCGTTACAACACAGGACACGTTTGTGTTTGTGTAGCGCAATCTGTCTGTGACTGGAGTAATTCATTTAAAATTCATTTTAAGCATGAAGCTTTTTGTTTTTTTTGCTTTACTGGGTGAAAATTAAAAAAAAAAACGTTTGAATCATACAAGTGAGAGTCATAACTAATTACAGAGTCGTGCGCATGTAAAAAGGCCACAGAGACTGCTTCAACAAACAGAGGAGGCAGAAGCTTGATGCTTGTTTTTACTGGTTGTAAGGCAGTACCCATCCCCAGGTCTAACACTGACAAACAGTGAAAGGCAGTCCAATCAATACTGGTGAACTGACGGATTTTTATTGCCATAACTAGACTGATAGTATAGTGAGTACTTATCAACATCTCTCTGGTGTCAACAAATACTGAACATCACTAACTTAATAAAGATTGTAGTTATTACAGGGGTTGTTCCTTCCTTTACTTTGTGCACCCGCTGTAGATTATACATGTGTTCATGATACATATTCATTGATGAGGAATGATGGAGGAATTGAGTCCGATTTTGGATCCCATTACCTCTTTATTGGGAATTTACAGAGGTGAAACACACGAGTTCTAAGAATAGTTGTTTTGACTTCCGAAAGTGAGACGTGAAGGTCAGTATCCTTCGCTTCTTGCCATTTGTTTCTTGACTCTTAAAGTACGCTTTTGAATAGTTTTTATCTGTTTATTGTTGTGCAACAACATACCAAGGCAAATCCCTTGTATGTGAAAACATACTTGGCAATAAACTTGATTGTTGTAGGTGGCTTTCGACACGAGTTTCTGTCAAATGAATGAAATGTAATTAGTTCAGCTTCATTTCTGAGAGAGCAGGTTGTTTCTCTTAAGTTTGCCATGGTGGACGGATCTAGATACTGCAGTACCCATGAGCCTTGGCTGCCATTGCTATGGAGAAGAAGCTAGTCAGAGGTGCAGTTTAGAACAAAAGGCCGGCACCGTAATCCTTAGCTTCTGCCTGGCGTTAGCAGCACCTATCTATTGGATGACTCTTGCCTAAATGCACCTTGGGAGGCCCAATGTTTTTATGTCCATAGGCATTGTACCTTTTTACTTTTTTTTAATCAAAGAACCAGATATTTTCTACTTTCAAGTTTTCATCTTATGTACTTATGATTTGACTGGGTGAGTTTCATACTCCATCCAAGATGAAGACGTGCCCCAGCATTGTCTGTGGGGAAAAATGTACGGGGCTTTTACTTTTGGAACCAGGGGCGCCCAAAATAGCCCAAAATCTCCACTAATCACATGGTCCTGTTTGGGTTACAGTGAGAGATGGATAAGAGTTCGGATATGTTGGGCCATCTTGGTATGAAGTGGATATCCAGAGATCTGATACTTCAAGAATAATCAATACCCTTGACAATCCTAGTTGATGTTAACATCATAAAACTCCTTTATTATGCGAGTATGAAAAGGGATTGTCTTTCATATTCGCTCATGATTTTGAAGTTTTTTGTATTCCAATATGTGTTGATTAGGAATTTACAGGGGTTAAATACATCAGTTCTAAAGTGAGACGAGAAGATCTGTTAAGTACAGTGCTGGAGTCAGGATGTGGTTAGCGTAGCTTAGCATAAAGACTGGGAACGGGCAAACAGCTAACCTGTCACGTTTTTTGCAATTGCTGCTACTCACCAATAGAAGTCATAGATTACTTTATGCCCTTTAACGGTATCAAAGAACAGCATTAAGTATTGGCTGACATTTAGCAACATTAGAATTAGAACAGTTCTTTATCAGAAAGAAATCAAACACATCATTATATGGATTTTTTTTTCACTTGCCATATTTGTGTCGCTTGTTTATTTATTTATTGAACGGTTAAGACTAACGATTTGGGACAGCCTGTGATAATAAAATCAATACAGTTCATTGAGAGGCGCTCTCTTCCTTCTCCTCAGGCAATGCTCCGAGTGTGACCAGGCCAGCAGCGATGAGGCAGATATCGCCATGGAGACGCTACCCGACGGCACCAAGCGGTCCAGGAGGCAGATCAAGGGACCTATCAAATTCATCCCGCAGGAGATGTCGCCAGAGCCCAAGAAACATCAAGTGAGAGGCACGGTGTGTATTGACACACCGGAAATGTAAAATACGATCAGTAGAAATATATATTCCGTTCTGAGAACAGAAACGGAACTAAAAATACAGCAAAGTTTGCGCGCTCAGCTCGTCCTCCGCTCTAATTAGTGTGTAACTGATGTCGGTGTTGGCTAACTGATTGATTAGTATTGATTACAAATAATTAACTTGAGTTCTCATTAGTCTCATGCTCTCCTTAAGGCTATCAGAAAGTTGCAGAAGGTGGTAGACAATACAGAAGGCGGTGGAAAAACTCAGAAACAGATATGGATTTGTTCCTCGTGGGCAAAAAATGTTTCAGTGTGAACGTAAAAATTTGCAATCCTTTGTTGTATTACTTAGTTTAATTAAAGACAAGAGCAGGAAGGGAAGATCCTGGTGGGAAATCATTTAAACAAATGGGCTTTCTCGACGAATGTTTTAAAATCGGTTTGTCTTGTGCTGTCACACACTCCAAAAGCCCTCACAAAAGACTTGCAACTTGGTTTGCGTTGTCTCTGCAGGGCAGTCTAGTAGTTTTTAAAGGTATTTAATCCCATATCCCATATTGTAGAAAATGAGATTTCCATGTCTTGTTGATAAAGCGTATTTATAATCAAACCGTATTCAGAAACTGTGCCTGTAAGCGAGCCGTCAGGACTTCCGTAAGGTTGTGATGTCACAACTGTACAGTCACCGCCCTCAGCCACCCACCAAGTTATTGGAGCACTCTGCTCAGGAAGTACTCTTCAAGCGTTTGGAGGTTGTTCAGTTTGTCTCAAAACGGCTTGTTTCAGACAGAGGGGGGGGAACTGAGGGGCTGCAGAAAGGGCCAGGAGAAGATACATAAGGACTTTTTTTTTTTAACTGTGAATCATGGGAAGCTGCTCTGGTGGAGTCCCAGAATAAAAATATAGAGCTGAAAATGAGCGTAATATGGGACCTTTAAAAGATAGGCTCATAGAAATATGAGGAAGCTGAAAGAAAAAAAAAACCCCGCTTCAACTCAAAAGGCAAGAACCTCAGCCTGGAGCTAACGAAGCATCGGGCCTCCACAGAATTCAAGCGCACGTGTCTGCATGTGCTGCACAAAGCGATGCGGAGTCTCTAAGTTAAGAGTGGTTTTATGAAAAACTAATCAAATGATTTTTATGCACTTGAGATAAAATCTCTAGAGAGATTAAGAAAGGAGGAGGAATTAGCCCAAATGCAGTTAAATATAGGTCCGAACGTTAAGTTAAGGGACAGGTTCACGTCTTTTTCCAAGTCTTTCCGAGGCTTTCATTCCTCCAGTACACACTGGCCATCGAGAGGTCCCTTCATAGCGGACTTTTAATGTAAGTGATGGGTGACCAAATCACCCAGAATGTCTTCCAAGATATTCACGCAGTTAGAGAGTTTTGAAAGCCGCCTAGGCTGGAGCGCGACAGTACGCGGACTTGCGCCAGCTTGCAGCGTAACATTTTGTGTCGTCTGTGAGAGGGAACAGAACCCTCTCTCCATCCCTCGCTGGGTCCTTCTTATCTGTACCGACCATGCTCAGATCCTGCGATACAGAGCAGCCCCCCCCCCCCCCCCCCCCCTTCCCGCTCCCTCAAGAAACACTCCAGATTGATATCTGACAGCTTGGTTGGTGGTGAGGGGCGGTTGAAGCGGGAGGGGCTGGGGTTGTCTTTCACTTCCCTTTGTTTTTCCCCCCACTATCAATATGTGACCCGGTGCCACTCACCTGGGACTAGAGGGAACTTTCCCCTTGCGACGGCGAATGCTCACAGCAGAGTCAGTTCCACTGAAGCCGCTCCCGACTACAGTCTCTTTTACAAAATAGAGAGGCGAACAAAGAAAAGGAGTGTCTCAGTCACTTCTCCGCTCTCTGCACTCTATCTGTCTTGGAGGGGAAATAGCGGAGTGTTGGAGCACAGTGGCAGTCTGGGTTAATGTGTTTTTCTGTTCAGGTTTGGAAACCCTGGGCCCAGACATGTGTCGAGGACCCTGCTGGAGCTCTCAGGGATTAAGCAGCTTTCTGAATTTTTTTTTTTCTTTTCTTTTTTTTTTTCCACACAGCCACAGCCACTCGGGCGAGGCACTTCAGTGCAGCATTTATCTTCAAATGCAAGGCGTGCAATGGCAGACGCTAAAAGGGCCCTGCTTTGCATTTTTAATGCTTTTACTAGGGCACCCAAGCGCTGGCACTTCTCTAAAGCCATGTTTTAATTTATCAGGACTGGCTAATCGACCTCCTGCTGGCCTCCGAGGCTCCAGTGTGTGTGTGTGTGTGTGCTGGGGAGTTCATATATAACAGGAAAGGAGCGTGTGTGCGCTCACATGCACACATTTACATTTGGCCCAAAAGGGCTAACATGGCCCAGTGCCACCTTGATGAAGCTGAGAGCCTTGTGGCTGTTATTCATGGCCTGTAGTGGGTAGTGCCTACTGGAGGGAAACCTTTAAAGTCAACCTGTGAGCTGAATTGTATTTAGCGCGTACGTAATGCCGCAGCCGTAAAAATTAACGCTCCATAGCGCTCTCTGTCTGTTTTTACACAGCTAACCCTGCTAAATATAGAGACCACCTCGAGACAACTCGGGGCAACTCATTAACACACGTTTGTTCTTCGGTGTGTGGCATGTAAAAGAAATGCAACCAACTAACTCTGCCATAGATCAGTTTTAACACTGACCGTTTCACACTGTCAGCCGGTTTTTATTTCTCCCCGCCCGACGCTCCCTGCGATTTAATTCTTCAGTGAAACAGTAAGTTAAAGCGCAAGTAGATCCTTCTGAAAGTTTAAACAGCAAAAGAAGTTCTTAACGATGATGTAATGGTGTTTCTGGGGCTTGAATAATACACGGTCAAGTCAAGTCAATTTTATTTATATAGCCCAGTGTCATTTATACAGCAAAACTCCCCCCAAAACAAACCTTTAATGGGACGAAACAAAGCAACAGAGGAGGGATCCGGGAGGATGTCGAGCAACTTCAGGTGTGTCCAATCAGATGGGACCTGAGCCACAGGACCTCCTCTCCGCCACTGGAAACCTGGAAGACTACACTAGCACACCCAAGACCCAAAAACTCAAGCACGCCATTCCCACATACAAGGGAGATAGAGAGACAAGACCCCAAAACTTTTGGAGAGAGGCATAGACAGCCGGGGGGGCGGAGAGATCCCAGGACGGCCAGTAGTCCAGCAGGGAAAAGCCTGAGTGAAAAGAGAGAGGACAAGGAGGAGAAAGTACAGAGCGAGAGAGAGGGGGGCACAAAGCTGTACTTGTGGGACAAGCAGCTAAAAGTCTGCGTTTTTTTCCAGTAAGTTTGGCTACAGTGTCGAAGAGAAATCTAAGATTATGCTAAGCGAGAGAAATAGGCTGATTTGGCATTTACGTACCATTCTCCTACAGGCCTGCTCAAGAGCACGTGTTTCTCCGGTAAACCCGGATGCAGACCTCTTCGACCGTCTTGTGCAGCTGAATCCAGGAGACTAGAAAGGGCTGAGTTCAATTCACCGGTGCCATATTCAACAGGGCCTGTCGCTGCCGTGAAAGGAGCCAAGTACCACAGGCAATTGCTCGCCCAATTCGGCTAAGGTTTGACGGACCGATGTGGCGAATGGAGAATGCACCAGCGCCAACGTTACAAGGACAGCCTAGTGTTGCTTCAGTTTAACTAGAAAGTGGTCAGACATCACGGATATGACAGGAGAGACAGTCGTCCCAGGCGATAGAAGTCAAGGGTGTCACCACTGGAGTGAGTAGGTTCATGTACAAGTGAGTGAAACCAACAGTATGAGTAAGTGCCGGAAAGGCTTTATTTAGAGGATCTGAGACCTTTTCCAGGTGAATATTGAAATCACCAGTAATTAAAATCTCATCAGAATGAGTAACAAGGGCTGAGAGACTCTGAGTCTACCGAATTCTTCTAGAAATGGGGAATAAGCGTCAGGTTGGTCTAGAGAGTACGAGAATGGAATGCTCGAGTCTGTTGCCCTGGACAAAACAATTCATGGTGGATGGAGATGGTTTTAATATAATCAAAGGAGTTCAATTTAACGTCAAGATTGGAGGTTAAATTGAAAGTTGACAACGCCTCCGTCTTGTTAAGTATCCCGTGCAACACGGGCATTGGTATTGTCTGGTGGGGAAGCTTCATTCAATGGCAGGAAAACATTTGGTTTCAGCCATGTTTCACGTAAAACAATCATATCCAGACTAGGTTCTAGAATCAAATCATTGATCAGTAAGGCTCTGGCAGACAGTTACCTGATGTTCATAAAGCCACATTTGAGGGTCTTGTCGGGGGCTGCAGTTTCCTTTGGTAGGCCAATCTGTGGACATGCATGCACACCTGAAGGTTGTGTTCGACATTGACCTCGGGTGCAGACGGGATCTTCCCATTGGGGATGCACGTGGCATAACTGAACCCCCGTCAGAAAACGAGACTAACGGTGACTACCTTGCCATTTAAGGATTTTTTTTAATTCTGTCAAAAGATTCTTATTACTTCCACTCTAGTTATATATCGATTAAAACAAAAGCAAAAAGGTATGAAGTGACTCATTTATATACTCTGTAACAATAGAAGCATTTTCAAATTCAGGGCTCGAGAGGCTAACTGAGGGTGGCGATGAGAATGCTCCTCCTAATGGGGCATTAGGTGGTAGCTGCCCGCTATCAGCGCAGCGCTAGCATTAAAACCTCCCATATGAACGTATGTCATTAATCAGTTGGAAATTATGACAATTAGGTTAATATATCTAGTTACTACTACTTCCTATGCTCTGTTAATTTTCTCTAATCCTGCGTGAAGTGATTCATGCTTGTTAAAGATGCACTGATGTACTTAATTAAAAGATTGATTTTGCCTGGGACTTATAAACTGCCTGCAGTTTTAATTTCCTCACCTGAGCAGAGCCTGAGATTAGCTGAGCTGTGTGGCTGAGCGTTTATTTATTTATTTATTCATTTTTTCAGCTGAACCAGCTACTGAACTGCGCTCTGCTCCCCCTGGCCTTATAGATTACTTAAGCAGACAGCACTTTAATGCAGAAATGACTAAATAATGTCAGGCCTTTTTGTTTGGTGATGCAGTCACCGGAGAACTAGTGAGGGCCTGTAGGAGCCAATTGGCAGCGTTCTCGCAGTTAGCATTCTTAATGATAAGTGCTCCATCTGGCGAGCGGGAGCGAGCCAAAGGCGACAGATGGAATTGTTTTCACAATCTGTTCAAATATGTTGTCGATTTTTCTTCCTCTTTTAAACCCTCCCCAGCAGCCCTGCCCGCTCTCTCGCTAGCAACAACGAGGAGATGTTTGATTTTCCTTTCATCCTCGGCTCAATCTTCCTCGAGGAGAAAGCACCCTCCTCCAGACCTGTGCAGTGGATGGTAGTGTCGCTAGACATCCATCCAGCATCGTTTAGCTTCCATAGAAAGAATGTGGTTGGTGTCCTGGCTTCATATTTAGTGGAAGTGGTTAGCCAGTAGTGCTCAGGGGTGCTTAAGATATGTATATATATATATATATATATATATATATATACACAGTGCTTAACAGATTTATTAGACCACCTGTCGTAAAAATGAGAAAACACAAATATTTTAGAAATCTGTCAAAAACTTGTTTCAAACTAAAAATTGTGTTGTTATTTATTAGGCAAATAACAAACTGGAACAACTAAATAGTCCTTATTCACATATATTAACCAAAACATCTTAATATTCTGTACGACCTCCTTTGGCCCTGATAACAGCTTGCATTCTTTGCAACCACAAAACAAATGTTTCTGTTCAGGAATGCAAGTAAATAACTGTAATCTGGCATCTCAATCAAAAAAATAATAATGTGCTTTACTATTTTATTCTGCTTTTTTGTAAAACAGTAAATTTGAGAATTCATGGACAACAACAATAATTCTATTTTAGCATTAAAGAGATCATTTTGATTAAAGAGCTTGGCTTGCACATACTGGTGGATTAACCATTACAGAAACATCAGCAATACTGTTCATTTAGGGCAGCGGGGGCAAACACCTTACACTGGGGTGGTGGTCTAATACATTTGTTAAGCACTGTATATATTTGTTTATATACACACATTATACACGTATATTACTGAATTATTACAGTGGATGCACTGACTGTAATAATTGAGACTCTGAGTTGATGTTATCTGGATTTTTGTCTTGGCGTACTGAGACTGTAGCGAGTAAAAATGAACCCCGTAAAGGCAGGAAGCGACGCCCTTGCTCCGATCTCAAGGAGGCGTTTGACCCCTTCAGGAGAAAGTTGAACGTGCATTGTGTTTTTTGACCCGCTGCTTAAAGGTGAAATGCTTGTGTTGTGCAGAGAACCAGGGGGCAGAAGAGGAAGAGGGTCCCCATCTGTGACGACCGAGAAGATAAAATCGAGGTTTGTCACTTAATTCCGCTCTTTTTTTTCTTTTTTTTTGACCCCCTTTACTTACTTGAGAATTTTATTTGAGGTTCATTTGCCGTAGATCAACCAACCATGTTGCTCATATTTACCAGTATTGTCCCTTTTTTTGTTTTATCAAAAATCAGATGTCAGTTGATTAATTCCATCTCCCCCTGACATCTTAGTGAATATGTTTTTATTACTGCAGGGTTATTTCATAGATAAGATCAGAGGGATCATTAAAGTGTACTGCAAAATAAAAAAAAAAAAAAGAAACCTGCCTCAACCTGCCCTACAGAGCTGCTAACCCTTCTCACGTCGCAGATTTCAGTACAGAATTTAGATAGACGGAAGGAGGCTTGTCCGTGCTGGCGCGAAAATAAACTTCTGAAAGAAAAAAAATGGGCACGAGCTTTAACAGAATATTTCAGTCAGTCGGCAGAAGGGCAATCATCACTTATTTCCTTTGATCCGTTCGTCAATTTTGACTCCTGTATTAATCACACGGTGTAACTAATCGGGGTAGACATCGCTTTGAATTCGGGAAACTTCTGATGGGTGTTTGCTGTTATGTTTCTTTAACGTCTTCCAACCAGCAGCTAAATGACCCAAGTTTGCAGTCATTGTGAAGCTATATCATACAAAGGTTTGTTTTTTTTAACACTTAATTTATGGCGATAGATTCAATTCTCATTTCACCGCTGATCGGCTGCAGCGGAAAGAAATGGCATTTGCGTGAAACTACGGCGTTGGAGCCAGGAGGGGTTTAGCCTAGCTTAGAGTACACTTCGAGTGACGACTTGTGGTTTTAGTTGAAGATACGAGCTGGAGCTAATTTCCTGACCGGCAGTAACCATTTGGTACCATCACTTGTGCTGCCTGTGCAAAGACTTTAGGTTTGGACAGAGCCAGGCAAGCCCCCCCCCCCCCCCCCCCCCCCCCACTTCCAGTCTTCATGCTAAGCTAGGCTAACCAACGTCCACGCCCCAGCTCTGTACTGAAACACACAGACGTGAGATTCATATCATATCCTTTTCAGCTCAGTCTCAAAAGAAAAACCAACACGTTGAACTATTCCTTTAAAGCCGCTTACTTTGACACCCCCAGATCTGAGCCGGTTAAGTTAAGATGAAGGCTGCACATATAGGGATTCTCTTTTTTTTTTTTTTTTTCCTTCCATAAACAAAAACAAAAAATAAAAATGCTAAAAATTGTACATAGCTGCTCTAAGTGCAGAAAACAGTCACTTTCATGAATAGTGTTTAGGAAATATTGCTCTGGTGTACTCCCCATCGCTCCTCAGTTTTTAACATTTCCTTTTTACATCCCGACCACCAACAAGTGCCCATGCTGCTCTCGATTCTAATCGCCGGTGTTTCCATAGGAACCACTGCCACGGGAACGCAGACAGCGCCAGTCTGCAATGCAGAAAAAACCCAAAGCCGACGACATGAGGACCGAGTGTACAACCTGCAAAGGACCGGGCGACAACGAAAACCTCGTGAGGTGAGGGAGTGTGTGTGTGTGTGTGTTTGTGTTTGTGTGTGTGTGTGTGTGTGTGTGTGTGTGTGTGTGTGTGTGTGTGTGGCTCAGAGAGGGAGAAGGGGGCTGGGGTTATTAGACATGCTCTGTGTGTGTGTGTGTGTGTGTGTGTGTGTGTGTGTGTGTGTGTGTGTGTGTGGGGAGGGGGGGTGTCTCGTGAGGAAGCCATATCCTCCTGATGATTAAAGTTCAGTCTTCATTAGGCTCTGGCCGCACAGGCTCTGCAGAATGAGGGGGGCCGGGGGTATCTTCTCCATAGGCCCCCTGTATTGACCTGCCACATACATTTGCACAGTTCATTAAGGCGTAATGAATAGCACAATTTATTCGGCTCCTTTCTTGGGATTTCAGGTGCCAGGCGTCTAATAACCAGGATTCTTCTTTGACATTGGAATTCTGTGAGAAAATGAAAAAGATCACAGCAGGCACCTTGTCATGTGATGAATCTCGTGCACAAAGAGAAACGCTCTCCGCTCTCCTCAGACCCGAATTCCATTCATGATCTTCTCTCATTGGGTCGTTGTAATTTGAAGCGGCTTTTTGACTTGAATGTTGTGTGGCAATAAAACCCTAACCATCTTTTCACATTCTACCGATTGCTCAACCACATAGCTCAAATAGTGGCAGGAAACGGGCATTTCTTCCAATTTCTTTTGTTTTTGTTATTTTAATAGGACCCCTTTCTCATTTCCGATCTGCTCCTGCTTTAATTTGTTTACACAAACTCCGCACTTGCTCCGTCTTTCCGTCCTGACAAATTCAGAGTGATGTACGTTCTGCAGCACTGATTCCAACAGACGCATGCCACACTCGTCACTCTGCTGCTAGTTTTTACCTTTTAAAAGTAATGCTATGGTCACTCGCCAGTTGATTTCTATCGCTTCTGCTTCTCCTTACACGGTTCACATTCCTGCAATGTAAAGAAGGTACTCCCTCTAGAGCTTAAACAAGGAGTCAAAGTCATTTTTCAAGCAAAAATGTCAAGATGTTACTTTGGGCTCTCGGGAACATTTTCACTCTTTTCTGACGCATTATAAGCCATTGCAATTAATCAGTGAAAATAGTCATTGCCGCCTTAAATCCCTCCATGTCTTAATGTAATACGCGCGCAGGAAGCGTTGACAGTGATAGAAAAAGCGGCAAAGTAGAATCACTCGGAAATTATTTTGTGAATGTATTTCAGACTCAGAGCAGCGGAGTGGTGAGTATGACATGATGAAACCAGTGCTGTCAAAATGTACAATATGCTGAATTTTAAGTGTAAGGTAGGTCCCCCCAATGTTTTTACCCTTTCTCTGTTAGCAACTCGCCTTTATTTGTCCGTGCAGGCTTATTATTGTGGACTTTTTAATGTATTTCTTTCACGCCACTATACAGAGCAGCATGTGTAGACTGGAAGCGTCAAAGAAAATGAATACTCTCTCACTCACGTCTCTGCAGTAAAATCTTGCACTGCGTTTTGAAAATGATACCATGTCCAGTATCATGGAAATAGACGAAAAAAAAAAGAAGAAGAAAAAAAAAAAAAAGCGCAAACACTGTTTGTGTTTCATTTGTCATGCTCTTGAGGCAGTTGTTTTAAGTTGTAAAGGGTTGCTGGTCGGGGGGTGTGAGGTGTGCTGCCCTGACTCTTTCTATCTTTGCATTGCACAGGTTGTGAGAGCCGGGGCAGCCACCTCACCTCCCATAAAAACTCGGGGACAGATGACCGTTGGCTTAGAGACAGAGAGAGGCAAATTGAGGCGTTTGAAGAATGGCGCTCGGGTCAGGCCGGAAGAACGAGACGAGAGTCACGGCGCCCCACAACCGCCTCTGATCCAAACTGGACCGACGAAAATTGAGCGGAACTGTCTGTATCTAAAAACATGGAATCAAAGAAAAAGGCTGAAGTGCTGTTGGAGCCAATATTTCTTTTTTTTTTTGGTTAATGTTGGACTGCTTTTACACACTACGAGTAACTTGGTGGATTCTCTTTTGTGACCAATTGTGCATCTACACAGTTTTAATGCGGACAATTGAAATTCGAAAAAAAAGTTATGTGTTTGTACAATTCATGTGTTTAACCATTTTGGCAAAGAACAAACACCTCTTTTGCGCTACTTAGGCAGCATTAAACAAAAATAAGCAGAGAATGAACTGAGGGATTCTAACTGTTCCGAATTTATTGACATTCATAAGACATTGAGTCCTGGTGTCTCGATGTGATGTATTTCCTTTAGAAACAGGACGCAGGACAGTTTGGTTTGACAGGGCAGGCAGAACGTTTTTACCCGCTAATGAAACACGGAGACCACTGGAGTTGCGCCGTTTTCTGGACAAGCTCGAGTGCCCGTTCCATGGGATCTCTGCGATTGTGTTCAAATCTTGACTGTTGAGTAGAGTAGGTTTGTCATGAGTGGAAGACTCTTGTGCTTGTTGGTGGTGTTGCTCGCAGTGTGGGAGCACAGAAAAGACACAGTGCCACACAGTAGTTGATTTTTTTTTTTTTTTTTTGCGTCATCTGATTTAGGACGCAATCACGAATAATCCCTCTCTATGCCTCTAAGGTGCTCGCCCGCATCCAACATGCACGTGAAGTCTTTTAAAATCGAAAAAACTTTATTTGCTTTTCTTCGTCGGTACTAGGCCTGGTGCTCTGCACTTTTGGCCTCCCCCGTGCGACTTTCTCATCAGTACCAGTCAGTGTTATTGATCGAAGTCGCCGGCCACCCAATCACCCTGAGCGTTTCAGTGTGGACTGCAGATGCATCGAAACCTGGGCTTTCCCCAGACTTGAGTGTTGTGGTATGTTTTGTTTTCTAAGTAAATGGAGGACCAGAAGTATTAAGGAACGTCAGTGTTGTGTATAGAAAAGCCAACTGTTTCTGGTGAATCAAGTGTGGCAGTAAAGTAATGCTACCACAAGGCATCCGTAGTAGAAACAAACTAGCGTA
The DNA here is from genome assembly GCF_043641665.1 of Enoplosus armatus. Lineage (NCBI taxonomy): Eukaryota > Metazoa > Chordata > Actinopteri > Centrarchiformes > Enoplosidae > Enoplosus > Enoplosus armatus. The sequence continues at coordinate 1,744,754 of NC_092195.1, forward strand.
GTTAGCAGTAATAGCAGTTAATTATTAGTCTAAATGTCTTTAGTGTCTTTAGGCATTTAGAAGTCTTCCTCCGTCTCCATATCTAGAAGTGACAGTTAAACTGACACGTCCTCAGAAAGACTTCCAGCTTTGTCTCCCACGTCCCTAGTGGCCCATAGTCAGTCCTGTCAAAACAACAGCTGCTTGCTGCTCTGTCAGGGCTCCTGACAAGTGTCACATCCTGCCCTCATATGTCACTGTGTTGCCTATCCGGGGGCCCTTATATGCATGCTTTTGGGAGCAGTCAAACCCATGCAGTTTACTGCTTTGCTTTTTTTTTTTTTTTTTTGTGTGCCCGGAAACAACGCCACACTGGGATTGTCTTTAGAGACGAGATCTCTTTTCCCCATCACTCACCCCTTAGTCAGTCTCAAAGACGTGCGCGTCAGTCCCACAATGCATGGCTATGTCTATTTACTCAGATCTGTACAGTAATTTAAAACCGAAAAACAAGTGATGTGGTCTCGTAGAATTTGAATGCCAGGTAGCTATGTAAGTGTGACAATGTGTACAGTATTTATGAAGAGGCCAAACATACATGTCTTTTCTTCTTTTTTTTTTGTGCCTACATACTTGATTATATATCAAAAGCTTGTGTTGTGAACAGAGTTGAACTCTGAAGTTGTGACGTAGTCTTAAGCGACTACCATATTTTAGTTTAATTGCCAAACATTTGTTTACAGACATGCTTTTGAAGGGAATATTCCTGATTAATGGTGTACTGTATTACTGTGATACTGTATGAAGTAAGAATGTGAATGTTGCTGCTTGTTGTGTATGTGAAGTGTCTCAGCCTCTGGCCTATAGCTCTTGAAAATTAAGCGGAGCTTTAATAAACTCTTGACTTTTTCACCTTATTGCCGCAGTGATAAATGAGTGTCAGCCAGCTAATGAATTGTTCTAAAGGTGCGGCAGCGGCGGTCCGTTTGTGCGTGTAATGCCCTCTGTCATTTGTGATTTATCACCTGGGAAGTGGCCTTCTTGTTCCGTGTGGGGCGGGGGGGGGGGCTGGCTCAGACGAAATGTTGCTTCTCAGCCCACATACAGTACAGTCAGATTCTCCTACTGCAGCTTTAAAACTTAGCCGGTGATTGCAAATATTCGAACCTTTTACTTTTACATTTTCATCCCTAAGCGTACAGGAAATTCCAAGTTATCACATCTGAAAAAAGACCCAAGACCTCTTAAAAATCATTTAGAGCATGGGACCCTAAAGCTGGCAACCGGTAAAGCATTGCTCAGTTGTCTAAAAGTCAAAAACAGGGACCGTTGAAGAGAACACGAAAGGGTACGTCACCTCAGGAGCTTAGCTTATGCTAATGGCAGTCTGTCTTAGTTAATGAAATATCTGTGTCTAAACGAAATTAGTTTTTGATAAGGATCATTTAGATTTGGTCCTGAGGGGGACATTTTACTGTGTAAAAATAAACGGTGTTCAGTGTTCTCTGGTGGACAAAGCATGTAATGGAGACACTGTTTCTTACTTCAACACATCTTTGGCACTTCTGTACAGCAGCTTTTGATTACTTATCTCCCGACAGTATGTGCCAGTACGTCTATTATTAGCAAATATTTCTTGCTCTTTGTGTCTCTTGCGGGACAAGACAGAAAGAGAGACCGTCTCATTCTCAACATGGTGGCATCTCCGTTCCGTCTCCGTGAGATGGAACCAACTCACCGTGGCGAACTGTAGCTGCCCCCATCCCTCATCCTCGACCCTCGGGGGTCCTTGGGGACCGAACAGCAGCCGGCAAACCAGAGATCAGCTCGCCTACAGCTGGTTTCTGGTTTAGAGGATGAGACCGGGGCCAGGAGGCGCGGGGCGGGGAGGGGGGGGACGAGGGATAAAGAGAGAGAAAAGCTAGCAGGGAGGTTCTGGAAAGCAGTAACCTTTCCGATGATGAGTGCGTTTCCCATTACTGCTCTGACACAGGATCCGGGGAGATGATTTAATGGCGGCATTTTGTTTTTGCTGACTTCACCCTTTCCCCCCCCTATTAAAACAGAAAACACAGAGCTGGGACTGGGGCTGTGTGGGAAGTGTGGCCAAGCAGCTAAAATCTATTACTCCTCAACTTCTTCCCCCATCTCTTTATCCCACTGATTCCCGCCACAGTGTGGGTGCGCTCGAATGCTTCCTGAGGTGCACCCATCCTCCTTAACTGCTTTCTGTCTTATTGTCTTTTAACTGCACTGTGTTGCCTCCTTACCCATTTAATCATTACACACTGAGCATGAACCACAAAGCCCTATGGGTGCCTTACATCTTAATTTATTGCCTCGTCATAGGCTTGTTTTAATGGAGTTGCAGTCTGCTACGAGCTGTTTGTGTCTCGAGTGGAATTTCCGTAGCGAGGCGCCGGTAGAGTAGACGGGAGTTTCTGGCCGGGTCAGACGCTACGAGGCTCCAGTTTGTCCCGCGGAGGTGAGGGCACAGACCTGCTGCTTGAAATCAACCCTTCTCCAGGGTTGTGCCCAGTTCACTGGGGCCCCCTGCTGGAAAATATGAGAAACTTCAGACGCACACAAAGCACCAGGTGAGAGCTGTAGAGATCACTCCCCTTCCCTTCCCTTCCCTTCCCTTTCCGTTCCATCCCAGCTGTTGTGCCCAGATGAGCTGATAAAGGCAGCCTGCTTTGACTTGGCTTTCTCCATAGGTGCGACTTCAGCAGTCCATTCATTACTCCCCCTTCTTGTAAAACAATGGCTCTGTTATAATGTTGCAGTGACCCAGCGGTAAATCAAAAAAAGTAGGAGGCTCTCAAAGTCCAATAATCCACTCCTTTCTATGGAAAGACACCGGCGCACTTTGTCATGGATGAGAGTCAATGGCTGAGTGCTTTGTGTCATATTGATTTCTGTCACGTGGCCACTCCCAAGGTAATTGCATTGCCCACTTGTGATAAATTCACTGCCTTTTTCAGCCACTTAGGCTCAGACGCCAGGGCTGCTGGAGAGAAAAGAAGATTTTGAGGCCACAAATCCACTGTCAATACATGGACCCCATGACTGGGAGCACAAAGCAGTTGGGAAGCAACAAGCATCAATAACCCTACATGTTGTGTGTCTCATCATTAAGGTTATTTAGCTCAATGCTTCGTTTCTTTTTTGATTTTTGTCATTGTTTTCGGAATCTGGTTTCGTTTGATAAGGAAAAGAGCCGATGCCTTTCGAAATATCTGCTCCTCCAGGGGCTCGGCTACATAGACGCTTAATTAGAACAGGCACCGTGAGTATGCCTTCAACAAGTAAACAACGGTCTCACATGTAACTGTTAACACAGAAAGAATATGTCACTTTGAAAAGAACAAAACGCACCCTTGCTAGATTCAGTACACTCCGGGTTTTGTTGCAACTTATTCTGGTAGGACCGGTAGCTTTATGGTAGCTAATGTTAACAAACACTATGTCCATATTGTTGTATAACAGGCACTACAGAATCGGTTTTCTGACTTGTTTTAGCCTTTACCATTATCACATAATTAGTTACGTGTGGCCACAGTGACAAAGGTGGGTCAGCGTTAAGGCTGGGGTGCGCTTGAAACGAACTTGCGTCGTTGTGACGCGTTGTCCGAACATGTCTGGAGGCAAAAGTGCTTGTAATGGCCGCCGTCATGGAGAGGGGCAAGACGTGATAATCCCTCAAAGGGGAATGAAGGCATGTACTTTTGGCCAGTCGTGATCAGACATTGATGGTGTCGCGCTCAGTTGTACACGTGAAAAGTGACGGAAACAGTTTGAATGAAAAAAGAAAGTTTGAGATCGAAGCTCAAACCCTGTCTTCTTTCTCGTACCAGGCCTATCACTCCTGGAAGTGGGTGGATTGACTCGGTATTTCAGTTTCCGAGAAAGTCACAGCAGAGTTGTTGGATTCAGTCCATCCAATTCTGTCATCGGTAAGAAGTGGAAGGAAGGGATTACACTGTTGACCATCCAACAAGCATACTGATACCTCATACCTTTTACTTGGTCTGGTATGAGCAGTACATGTTACGCGGCATCATATCTTGGTCTAGATATGAACTAAATACAGACAGCTTTTAATACATAAGGTTATTACGTCACAAAAAACCAAAGCAGAAATCATTTTGCTTGGAGTTCTAACTACTCTATTTGAAATCCACAAATAAACGTAATCAAGGACATCAGGAAATAAGATTTGTTGCTTTCCTCTGCTCTGACATGATTCACTTGGCTTGAATTATCCCACTACATGTCTAGAGAGCCTGTGTCATCTATGTCCTCATCAGTGCGACTTTAATTTAGTTGTGGTGGGTGATGCGTCACTGAATATGTCTGCAGGCTATGTGGACGAATGGAAGCTCTTTGCGGTTCCTCGAGTGATGACACTTCCTCTTTGTGAGACCTGGACAGAAATGTGACAGGTGGATGAGATCAAACGAAGCCAGCTTAGATTTGTGGGCCATCTGCCCCCGCTTTGGCGAGGACGGACGGGTCCCGGGGTGACGGCGGAGGGGAGGACGGGATCTGAGAACTTTACACAGAGATTAAATACCAGATGAAAGTGGACACGAATCGCCAACCGAAAGCAACACGTGTAGCAGACAAAAGCAATCAATCATGTCCCCTCCACCACCTCACCTCCAATAAGATTACATCAATCAATAACCTCTCTTATGAGTGATTGGATTTTGTCTGCTTCCAAAGTACAAGGGACGGGGAGGGGGGCTGCTCAATTTTCCCAATGATTAAAGCAGGGCCAAATTGCTTTGATAACATCAAGGACCTTGCTGTGGCTGAGTGTGTAAGGGCAGTGTTGGGAGCAGATAGGCGGGAGGTAGCAGGGGGCTCAGACAGTGAAGAGACTGGGAACAACACTGGCTACATTACGTAGATTGGCCCGTGAAGGTCCAAAATCACCGTCCTCCAAAGGCCCAGCGCTGTTTAAAATTTTACAGTTATGGATCAAACACCAGTCAGAAGCATCCGTTTCTTCACTACCTGGGTAGCCTAAGGCTGGCTAAAACCACAGACTGCGGGAAAACATGGACGAGGTGTCTGTGATGTCACCCACAAGTTTCTTCTGGTTGTCTTGGCTTGAGCTAGTCTCGCTCTGGCTTGTTTGTATTTCTTTAAAACAATCACAATCTTCTGAGGCGACGGAGGAGAAGCTAATAACTGCGATGATCCTCTGTCATTTCACCTAGCGCCACTATCAGTCAAAACGCATAATTTGTCCATTACTAATGACCAAATACCTGCAAAACGGCATTTTGTTTATTGTGTTTGGTGCGAATTAGCAAACGTTAGCATGCTAATGCCCTAAACTAACATGGCAACCGTTGTAACCGTTACATGCTAAGCATCAGTATCAGCACTGCGGCTAAGTGCAGCCTCACAGACTCACTAGCCTCGTGGAATTAATTAGTTTGCTTTAATTTGGACTTTTTGTACAGTAGTTGTGTAGTTAAAATACTTTTAATATTCTTGCACAACATTGAGTATTACTTACAGGTGTATTGGACCAAATACTAAATGAACTGAGGAACCAGAAACCCCACACATTGTCAGTTATTTGTATGAGATTTCTTGTTCCTTTTCAATACATTTCTTTGGAGTCACCATCTAGTGGCTATTTGTGGTACTGCGTTATCAGGCACTTGGGCATAACCTTCAGTGTCAGGCCGTAGTGGTCACTTGGTAGGTACTGATTTATAGTGTGGCCGTAACCTCTTTCCTGAACCCACGTAAATCCTCAGTCAAATCAAAATGTGTATTTCCAATGGAAATGTTGTTGTCAGGTAATTTTTTTTTGTGAGATAAAATTCCATTTTGGACACAACAGAACAGCTGACAGACCAAAGATTCCAAACAGATGGTTGGTCGATTGCAGTCTTGAATACCTGCGTGGAGCGGTGGAATGAAGAGATGACACTCTGAATCCTTAAAGGTCCAGTCGAGCATTTTGGGAAGTGAGTCACAAATAAAACAGCTTTAGATGTGTAAGTGTTGCCAGGCCCTGACATGACCGGGGATTGTGATGGTCAGCTCTCAGTGTGAATGCGTGGAAATGTCAGAATTGAAAGCTCAGTGTTGCTGAGAAGGAGGATGGAGTTTAGCCCAACCTTCCATGGATAAATGAAGATTTAAAAACCACATCATCACAAACACGGGAAACGCTCCGTCTGGATCAGTGAGCACTGCTTTAATTCAAAGATCTTCCCCCACGATACACAACAAACATTACAAAGGGTTCATTAAGGTAAAGTAATTAGAGAAGCATGTGCGCAGTCGTCACAGTCTTTGCTAAATAACAAGAGCCCTCCCGCGAGTTTGGAAGGTCTTCAAGAGTCTCCAGCAGCGAAACTGAAGAGTTTGCTCCTTCCTTTTTTTTTCGCCTTAGTCGGAGATTCATGGGAAATCAATTGGCGGGTTTGTGTGCAACAAAAGGGAGGGTGCTCATTAGTGGAGCGCGCACACTTTGGCCATTTGTCTTCTATTCACTAGGTGGCCAGAGGGCACTTTAAATTCCCACCGTTTCCTCGGCAGATATGCCTGCTCAGCCCATCCAAGATTCTTTGCTGTGTGTGTGAGAGGGATCCACCTGCCTCTGCATATTTGTGCTAATGTGCAGCAGCTGTTAGCTTATGCCCCTACAGCTCATAAGATGCCAATTATCTATGCCAATTAAATTTCTACTCTGATTTGAGTAAATCTACCGCGCTTAATGTGTAAACACTACAGGTATATTATTAGACCTATTTCACAGCTTTTCCTAGTCGAGTGCTAGAGGGCCTCCATACCTTTTACGCTTATTAGAATTTGGATAGTCATCTGCATCCCTCTGTATTCTGTTTGTTGCTGAAAGGATACATTCTGGTTCAATACAACTCGGGTCTTATTTTTTGTGTTTCGGCCATCATTCGTGGTGACAACGAGTTTCTAAGTGAACTGCCGGCGTCGGGGATCGCAGTGACGTTGTCTGGCGGGACAAGGAAGACGAACACAAAAACCGCAGGTCCATCCCAGTTTGCAGACACAGTGGTTTTTCTTGTATAATGTGGGCATAATTACCAACAATGCAGGGTTGCCCACATTCCGTTTCACGTCCAAAAAGAAGTCCGGATAAGCTGTTGGCCTGTTTCCAACCTTTCTGATTGTCTGGATGCTCATATATTTCTTGTTCCCTTGGACTTAATTCTAGCGACGTTGCTGTGTTCCCAAACCTCAGCAGTTACTTCATTGAGTAACAGTTGCCACAACTGAGAGAGATAATGCAAGAAAAAAACCCCCGATGAAAATAAGAAGTTGTAATAAACTGGAATTGTACGTTTTTGATACAGACTTTTGATGTTATGATGATGGTGTTTGTTGGAAATTGCTTTCACCGTCATTTTCCTTTGTCCCTGTGATTCCAATGTGGGCTCAAATAAATATGTTTTGTTTACGTTAGCTTGGTAAACTCAAAAGAATGTAGTTGTTCAGTTGTCTGCTGGTCCCGGTTCAGAAATGTACAGGGGAAGATGGCCAAATGCCCCAAGAAATCTCAGAGTACTCCTATCTGAGGGTTATAATTTGCCCTCTAGATTGTGTGAAGTGTCTGGAAGCAGAGGTCAAGCCTTAGCCAAACCCCGCTTTCCCTTCCTGAGTTGTCGGTTTGCCAGAACTTCCAACCGAACGTCCTTCTCCACCCAGGTTTGTGCTTTGGCGACTGACCGAAGCCGCGGCCCTTCCGGCCTTTCCTGTACATGTCTGCTGCCTCAGGAAGACCCCCGGGCCAAAAAGGTCTCCTTCTTCAGCTTGACAGCCTCCTTCTTAGGCTCCCCAACAAGCTCTTGACTCCATGCTCAAACTGGAGGTGTTCTCGGCCCGCCCTGTGGAACGCCAGCCTCTTTTCAAGCCCGAGGCGCAGTTGCCATCCACCATATTGCGTTTGTCTGTAGAGCCGTCCCATCTGATACCATCAAACTGCCTAATTCCTTCCAGCGCTCAATCAACACAGAGCTGGCTCCATTGTTGAGGACTAGTAATTGATATCCAAACGCTGGCTGCCATAAATCATGCACAGACAGCTTCTTGGACAGAGTGTGTAACGTGATTTCATGATCCTGAAACCAAACCATGACAAGACAGAACAATCCCAACTAAATGAAACAGAGTCAGTGTGGAGGAGCCGTGATCCCGGCGAGGAATGAACGCCTCAATTCTACAGGAGTGATAGTGATGTGTCTGTTAGGAAAAAAAGGATCATGTGTCCAACATCCACGGTATCTGTGGATCTTCGAAACACCCTGATCCGGAAAAATCTGTATATATCACGTGCAAGGTATGTTCAATGTAACCGCTGAAATTGACTGCATTTCGAGCCTTGGGTCCGTGTTGTTAAACAGCGGGTAACCGTAGCCACTACACTAATGCTTCACAAACCCGTTAATGCCCTCAGCTGCGAACAAACTTAACCCCCGATAAGTGTCCTCATTCGTAAGATGGTGGGGGAAGTGCTGCTCACAGTGCCCGTGATTGCACTCATACACTCACGGTGTTCTTTGCCTCCACTTTGCCCATTACATCTTGTATGTCAAGACGCAAGTGTTGTGCATTATATCTTACTTAAAGGTTTGTTTCACCCAATTTGCACGGAAAGAAATGTCTCTTCCGCTGCCCCCCCCCCCCTCCCCCCGCTCAATACAGCATACTAAGAAGCAAAGCTGTAAATTTGTTCACACTAATTCAGGTTTGGGACAGGTCGTGTGAGATGACCCAGAATATCTGATAAAAAATGTTGTAGATTAAATGACTGTGATCGATTAATAGACAAAAATAATCAACAGATTAAACGGGCCTGAAAATAATTGCACGTTTACATACTGCAGTCTTATGTAGATGTTTATATAGGCCACCAGGACTATATTAATTTTCAAGCAAGTTATGTATTATTATTATTATTATTAACTCCATATACATAAATCTCAGCAGGGCCAGTTAAAACACCCAACAGCAGGAAACAGCTGAGGGAAGTCAATACTGCATCGCTACGCAATAAAATACATTAAAAGAATTGGTGTATAGAGCAGACTTTTCTTTTAATCATTTATGAGGCTGACTGCCCTTCAACAATCTCACCCTGCCTGGTAAACACACACACACACACTCCACAATTAGAGCCAATTATGTCCTAATCAATGAAGGAGATTAACATTCTCCAATGAAAATCTGATAACAGCTTAACAGCCCGGGGAGGTCAACCTGAACCCTCTCTATTCGTCTCCATTACCGAGGCAAGAAGGGCAGCGCGATGGGGTTTGAAGACGGGGGGGGGGGGGGGGGGGGCACAAAAAGACAATAATGACAAGTGTGTCTGCGGGGGCTCAGAGAGACTTTTTATGACCTTGGTAATCTTCGGGCTAGAGTTAAAGAAACTACAAATTAGCAGTGTGCCAATAAGAACGCCGCAGGACTCGTATGAATGAAATTTCAATCTAAAGCCCCATGCCAACGGGATTACCATTATAGGGGGGGGAGTGTGGAATCTTTTTACGGCATTATATCGGTTCCCTGATAGGCCCATACATTGGTGTTAACATGTTTCTGTCTATCAGATGAGCAAAAACACTTTTAGCTGATTCTTTTTTTTTTTTATTTATCTGAAGCCTCACTCAAGGTTTTTACAAACCCAGTCTAACTGTAATACAACTTGAACAACAAACTTATTACTTACTATTAATCTCTTAATAGATGGTGACTGTTGATACCGACGTTCAGGTTTCAGGCAGAAGTTGCCGCTCGCCGCCTGGTAACTATTTCTTGGCGAAAACCAAGTCGGGTGCCGTGACTGTGTTCAGCTTCCCTGGGTCAAGCTTGGTCGTCGCAGCGAATCTGGCAAGTTTGGATGCCATTGCGCCCGTACAGACACCGAAACCAAACGATGCACAAACCATTGTTTGTCAAGAAATAGTTCCAACTTCTGCTAAAACGACAAATTGTTGCTTTTTCGCGTTTCTTCTTCTGTGTGAGTTAAAGAGAACGAGACGCGGCCTGTTAATCGGTTAGCTTCAGAGGAGTTAGGTAGGTGTGTTTTTGAACTTTGGATAGAGCCAGGCTAGCTGTTTCCAGTCTTTATGCTAAGCTAGGCTAACGTTGCCCTGATTCCAGCACCACCCAACACACCGACGCGAGACCGGAGGATCTGACTTAAGCTTTAATACATGCTTGTTTTGGATCATAGGTCTTTGATGAAAAGCATTTTACACAGTATTTTAGACAGTAGTATGCTTTATTATGTGAGCAACAGCAGTTGTTTGTACTAAAAAGATTACCGGCATCTGGACTTTGCTTTTAAAATTCAGTAAATTGACTCTCATGTCATCTTCTCTGGCCACGTTTTCTTTTAAAAGTTTTTCAATGAGCGTCCTCTGTGTTGTCCGACCCTTCTTACCTCACCTGACGGACACAGTCGGTCCAACTTAAGGAGACCCGGCGGGCATTTATCTGACACTAACGAGGCCTGTATTTATCTGGCCGCTGGTATGAACCATTGGACAGTCAGCGGCTGCGTAAGGTCAAGGGAGTAAAGTGATTAGAGGGACTTTAGAATGCATTAACATAGTCCCATGACTGACGACTAGCTGCCTTGCAGTCATCCATCACAGCTCCCGAGCTGGCCTCGTCATTGTGGGGAGACAGCGGCTTTATTTATGCAAGGAGTAACGCGCGCCCCTTCCTGTCCTGTGCATCAGGTGTGACGAGTGCCGGCTCTGCTATCACTTCGGGTGTCTGGACCCCCCGCTGAAGAAATCTCCCAAGCAGACAGGATATGGCTGGATCTGCCAGGAGTGTGACACATCCTCCTCCAAGGTGAGTACTGTATGTGTGTACATGGCACAGACAGCAACAGAGATTAGGGGGGGGGGGGGGGGGTTCAACTGACAGTGTTGGTGCTCATCATTGGTGCAATATCTGTGTGGAGCAGCACTAATAGTGTTATTCCAAACCATATAAATAGCCTAAATTAGCTATATAGCTAAGACAAACCACATATATCTCCTCATATATTAGTGGAACCGACTTTCAGCATAACTGCCAGTGGTGGCTTCGCATCCATTTTGCCACCGGTTACAACCGGGACATTTGGTCAGCCCGTAAATACAGTCTGAACTATGTAACCTGACAAAAGGCATTACAAATTGCAGGACAGGTTACTCAAGTTTTGGCAGCATGGTCCTCTGACGTCTCCAAGCCTCGACTGGTGAAAGACAAGAGCTAGTTAGACGCCTTTTGTAATGCAGGACTAACAGCTAGGGAGTCTGACAACCGCTCAGCAGCTGCTGACATGCACCCACGAAAAGGAATGCCAAGTGGGAATCAGCGCTAACATTAGCAAGCTAGGCTAACTCGCTCCCACAAACGTAACAGCCCGGCGGGTTCTCCAAATGTCGCACATTGTAAAGGGACAGACGGATTCAATCGCTAACAGCACATTAGCCCAACAGCGCCAGTTGAGCGCATTTGAGGGATAATTTAAAGGAACGACACGTTTCAATTTCAACTCAAACTGTGAAGCCAAGATTTATGTTTGAACAGCTTTGAAAACAGTGTGTGACAAACGTGGTGTAACACAGCGCCGCACTTGTTAAAGGTTCCCCCCTGTGGAACACTTGTGGTGCCTTGGAGCAATGTTTTTTGCCCGCTTCGCACGCTTCACCAGCACATGCACGAGGACTCGCGTGCGCACACAACAGCGCGCATCTTGATATGACACGTGTTCCTGCTGATGATTTCATGCCTTTCCGCTCACACAATCCCAAAGCTGACACTCTGCGAGTGCCTTGTCACCGCATGTGTCATTTCCACTTATTGTAATTCCGTGAAAATGGTATTATCGAGAAGTCAAATGCAGCACATCCTTCAAAGCAGGATTTCATTTTCACAAGGAAAGCACAAAAATGATGTCATCCCCTCACAACAATTTCATAGTTTTCTCTTCGCTCAGCTTGTTTTTATTACATTATATTTTAATCAAGGGTAACATTTGGCCGCCTCTCAACCTAATTGATAAATGTATCCCCGTTTCCATTTCTCTTGAAACTGGTAGTCTGCCCTTCTGGGCTCCATCTATGTGGAAAATGGGGGCTGATTGATGCTGGCGCACAGGAAGTGAATGATAAAAAAAAAAAAAAAAAAAGCTAGTTAAAATGCTGAATCGCAGGAACGAGACATCCAATTATCAAGAAAACCAAAAGGTTAAAGCTCTCTATTAATGTTATGTGCTCCTCATATAAAAATCTATAAGAATCGATTCATGTTTTAAAATGCACCATTAGTGTGCTTTTACATTCCGTAGTGTACATACACACAAAACATAAACATTTGGTGATATATTAAGTAGCGTATTCAACTGCTATTTTGGCATAATTTACCTCTAGGTTTCACACAAACATCTGTTTTCCTTCATATCCGGAAAGGGATTCAGGGGTTCGTCCGGTCCATTGTGTCCAGTTCTGTTGAGCAAAAACAAGCCCTGAATTTTTAGGCATCTTAGTCTATACAATAAATTGTATTCACAGTCGCTTCACACCATCATCTGATTCCGGTTTTACTAGTGTTCCTTGCATCAGCATTTCGCTTTTTCCAACAGATCAAGTTATTCCGAACCTTGCACTCTACGCCCCCAGAGTTCACCTCGACGATCACCCCTATGATCAATCAGAATCAGAATCAGAAATACTTTATTGATCCCCGGGGGGAAATTGTACAGTACCGGTGCTCCCATTCAAGAGTAGAAAGTAGCATAATTTAGAACTAAAAGTTTGTACAAAATATAAAAATAAGAAATACAAGACGTACAAACTCAAGTCAACTCTATGCGATGGTCATCCACATTTCACTTGAGCTAAAGTGCCGGTCAAGGGGAAATGTATTTACCCCGATGGATGGATTGGCTGGAAGTATTGGGTGACCAGATCAGAACAGACCAACCAGTGTCACCTTCCTTAAGTTGTGGTCACACCAGCACCAGTCTCCCATAAAATAGACGAATTCAAGAATGTGTTTCCTTTTTTGGCGCGAGCTTTAACCAGCTCCAGCAGTTTGTTCGACTTTGATCTGACGTTTTGCGCGGCCAGCCAATAGAAGCTGCTTGTAATTGGGGAAGTCATTATCCTAGTGGTTTGCTATCAACCTGTTTTGTACATTTTTACGCTACCTGACTGCATCACTTTCACAGACTGTTTGCAGTACTTGATGATGATGATGATGATGACTTGAAATATTAATTTATCACCCATGTTACAACTGTGAGGCCATCAACTATTGTCGGGAAATTTCGCTCAGCTGAAGTACAGTGACTCACTGACCTAACCACTTCAGTACCACCGCAATCCCTAGCTTCATGTTAACATACGTGAAAATGATCCCAGCAGAGTTCCATGAACAGATTTTTAAATTAGAGGAAGAAGAGAACAGTAGCTTTAGATTGATACCCTGTATCATCGGATACTTTGAATAGAGACTCCCTAGACTTATGTAATGCTAATGTACCTTAACTAGGCAACATCTGGATCTAGCTCCAACAAGACCTCACACGGAATCATCAAAAAACGCTGTTTTTGTCATTCCTTGACAGGAGACGGGAAGCGAACAGTGGTTTTCTGGGTAAGATAAGCGGTTGACCGAACTACTGGAATGCCTTTACCTCACACTACTTCCACCTTTGCTTCTAATGCAGGACAGGCTTTATTCTCACGACCACAAGACGTTGCTTGTCAGGGTTAAACTTAGGTTGTTTTAAGCATTTGAACAATCAACCAATGCTGTCATTTTTATATGTATGAATCAAGTACGATATTCCCTGTAGAATTCAAATCTCCATGTCACCTGTTCTACACAGTTTGGACTTTATTCACATATCATACTTTTGTTCTGCAGACCTTTGACAGTGAAGACGAATACTGAATATTAAGCCAGTCTCTGTGGCTTTCTACCTCCTCAGCTCATTCTGCCATCTCTTAGACTTTCATATCTCATTCCCTGTGGAGTATCTTGTCCCCGTGACGCTGCTGCCCAAACACTGTTAACATCAAGCGGGAGAGCGTCTGGCGCTGGTCTCTCTCTGCCCCAGAGCAGGGCGACATTTCACCGGTGACGGGAGAATAACGTTTGCCGCGTTGACGTGACAAATTGGAGAAGTGTGTGTTTTTCTCTCCCTTCCTTCAGCAAGCAAAGATCAGCCGTGTTCAGTAACTGTAAGCCTGAAGAGACATGTTGAAGTTTGTTGCTCAAACATGCCTCTTTACGGATGAAAGAAGCCAACACGTGTACACCATTTCTAATGTAGCAGGGTCTACATTTGGAGAGGCAGTTAAGAATGTGACATTTTTGAGAAAGCATGGTGTACAGACCTTTTAAGGCACAAGGTGCTCAAAGTGTCTCAGTAATAGCAAGTGTGGGGAGATAATTGACTCCACTAAGGGCATCTAAAAAGCACTCTGAGATGAGAGCTGTATTTAAGGAAAGTTTTATTATCTGCTTTTAAATGCCAAGCCATGCACCTTTTTTTTTGCCTTTGGGGGGAGAATGGTTCTTAAATGCCAGCATTAAGTGCAGAATATTACCTGATCGTTGCGTCTGAGATTCAGATGCTCGCAGAGATAGCTTGTGGTCAACTCCTCTGCCTGGCAGTCTGCTACAAAGGCCGGCACAGGGAGTGATTGTCAAAGCTCCCTGCAGCCGCTGCTCTTATCTGAGAGGACGATATGCGAAATCTGAAGGAAGAGGCACGCAGGAAGCAGCACAGAGTATCTTGCGGTACGTGATGCCGGCCACAGCTTTGGTTTGCTGGGAATGAGCGTGACATGAGCAGCACACTTTTCCGTTTGTGCTGGTAGAGTTTCACACATTACGTAAGTGTCGTTCGTCCATGTCTGAAGACAAAAGTGCTCATACCTCTTCCAGATGGTCGCACTCAAAGGTGGCGCCTGCCGTCGCGAAGAGAGGCAAGCTGCGATGAATGGAGATGAATGGAGATAGCTCACTAGATGTGGCCAAAATGGGGAAAAAGATCACAAAATCAATACGTATCAAATCAATTGAGAAATGGGCAAAAAGCCAGACATGCGTTGTGTTTGTTTTTTGGTTATTAACCCTACAAATTAAACACGGATCGCGGATCAAAGCACCAGTAGACTACAGTCGCGCTCGCGGCTCCGTGAGGCTGCGTGTAGGCACAGCTAAAGTCCGCATGCCGGCACGCTCACGACGGCAATGCTGACATTCTGACACCAAGCGGGTATGACGGTTACCGTGTCATAGCTTGATCCGGGACGTTGTGATGAAGCCAGGTCCCTGTGAAGATGTGGGCAAAACGGTCTCTGATTTGCCATTGCTGAGTCTTATTCCATTCCCTTTTATTTTCCTGCAACCGTAGTGGAATAGCCTCAGGTCCAAGCTGGGTTAGCTTAGCTCTTCCTGGGGCGATTATTTTTTATTTCTGTCATTCCACTTAAAACAACCTGTACAGCTGCACCCGTCTCATCCGAGCTTGTCGCCATTTTTGTGGGAATTGAGGGTTTTTGAAGGCGCTAGCTCTGATTGGTTGTTTCTCCAACCAGGGGAAACAGCTATCAATGAGCGCAACACCAGGTCTATTTGAATCACTGGACTAATCATATGCTTGGGGCGGTGAGTCAGAGATTTATCCCAGAAACATTGACAAGACATCCGCAGCATATCAAGTTTTTGACCGACCTTGGAAGGGATTGGAGGTTAGCAAAAGTCCAAATACAAACGCACAACAAAAAGTTAATGTTCCTACTGCTAATGTTCCAAAGAAAACAAACCCTAGGACGCAAGTGCTTTTGTTACCACGTTGCCGTCTTTCCTCTTATTGTCTGGGATCCTGTCTGTGAGGTCCTGATTAATAACCAAATATGTTTTCGATTAGTATTTGTCCCTGTGACTCCGCTGGCATTGTTGAGAGGTTTGTAGAGCAGTAGTGATTACAGAGGAGCTGCTGGTTTACGGCGTTGCAGGAAAATGCCGGAGCTGAGCGTTGGTGCCGTTGCAGACATGTTTCGGTTGTGCAAAGGGGCAATAAAAGGCTTTATTAGACAGGCTTGAGTTCATTATAGACGCCGTGTTTCTCCCGGCCTGCTCGGCTTAGATAAACCTCACTCTGACCAAGGCCACATCCCTCCCGCTGTCCCCCTAGGCCCTCAGTGAATTGATTTCAGTAATAAAGTGACAGTCTTGCCGTAATATACGGATGGCCTTTAATTCAAGCTTGTTGCCGTGCCAAGGGGCGCTTGTTTAAGGCTTTATTTACACCCTTGCAGCGCTGCCTGGCATGCTGGGTTCCACGGTGAATCAGACCAGAAGATTTGGATAAAAGGTTTGAAATGCCAAAAGCTCTTAAAGTTGCTCAGGCAGTGTTTAGCTGTGAACTTGTGTGGGATGCACTACTTTAGCTGCACTCAGACTTGTCGTCATCAAAAGGATTGCAACTGTTAGAATTACTGTGCGTAAAAAAGTTTCATTTTCCTCACTTCCTCCGCAGCCATGGGTCTACTCCTACTCAGCAAACAGTTTGTATTTGAAGTTCTTTCGTGACCTCGAGAGCGCTCAGCTCTGTTTAAGCGTGTATGACAGTTCGTGTGTTTAAGGATAGCGCGGGCCCTTTTTTCACTGCCGGGTGTTTGTGAGGCGAGCGCACCTCAAGTGTTTGTACATTTTGATGGTTTTGTCGCCGCTAATGTTCGCCTTGATGAGATTACCGCTACAAGCTGCGCCATCAATCAGAAGCTTCGTCGCTTGACCTGTGAAAGACTGTAATTAAGTTAGCCTAATTAACTTAATGAAGTGTCACACTTGGCTGGCTTTACTATATCGGGTAAATTGAAAGAAAAATAGGCATCATTACTCATCAGATGTTCTGGTGTTTAAAGTGAGGCAGAGGGAATGTATTTTTATTTATTTAATTTTTTTTTAACCAACTCCTCATCCAGTGGGTGTCTATCTTAGTGGAAAAATCGAACCTTTAGCCTGTTTTTCTTTTCTAAATGAGGCATTTTTCGTCGCAGTCTGAATGGTTTAATCAGCATCATTGGTGCATTTATGGAATGAAGATAAATCCCTGTATTTGATTTGAATTTGTTTGCTCTCTGCGTGCTCTTATCTGTATTCAAGTTTAATCCTAATGCCGCAAGGACCGGGCGATCAATAGGCCCGACAGTCGAGGCTTTTACTCAAGTGTATGAGGTGCTTAAAGCATGATAACCTCATCAATGATGGTTGTCTTTTTTCGACGTGGCCAAAGTTTAACCGCAGTTTAATGTGATTTAAAGGCAAGCGGTGGTGGCTAAACAGGGGGGGGGGGGGGCAACTAGCTAAACTAGCCTGCAGGGAGCACGGGACACGGTCAAGGGTGACCATGCGGGACTCCAAAGACGAAGAGAAAATCAATGGCTAGGAGTCACCTCAATCACTTTAACTAGGCGCTGCAGACGTCCATGCCCCTCTCAGGGGCCAATTTGTGGAGTAAACAGGAGTGTGTGATTGCCGCCGGGGTCCTCGGCGGCCCCAGCGGTCCGTTTCTCTGAAACCTTTCTCATTCTAATAACCCTCTTAGCCGAGAGCGTACACGAGGCCACTTTCCCCCGACCCCCTCAGTAGTTTATGGCCATAAACAGCGCAGCAGACACAGGGCGGCAGCACTACCAGCCCTCGTTAAGATAAAATTCCCACAAGTCTCCGGCTCCTGCTGCGTGGGCAGAAAGCACGCTACATTCTAATGGCATTCTGGATAGACCAGTTTCTACCCAATAAATATACATAATAAACTTTAGTTTAACATTTCTTTTTCGTGAAGCCGCCGCAATTGACTAATAGGGGTACTTTGGATGTATTTTTGGCCTTAACTCGTGTTAATATTGTGCATAATCACACATTGGCTTGTTTGGATTTACATTCATAGAAAACACAGTGTACTTGCTGTCAAACCTCCTCAAGTCCAATCAAACATCAGTCTCGTGTGTTGATGAAGCCCGCCCCCCCCCGGACCAATGAGCGATGGAATAAAACCGGCAGACACGAGGCTAGAAAGATGCTGTTATTAAATGCATTCATTTCAGTGAATCCTATTTCTTTGCCCTCGCAAATGATCTTAATGATCTTCAGCTGATATAATCTGATATTTGTCATTTTACTTCTGCCGAAAGCGTCCAAATCAGCTGTATTGATTTATAATGCAATACTAGGTGTGGCAAAATGGTGGCGGCGTGTTTTTTTGCGTTTTGCCCACAGTGATGTTCAGCAAGCGTGAGCCCTTGTGTCATTTGCGTTCCTAGATTTGTATAATGAAAGTTTTGGGGAAACCTGCATCAAATATTCTGGGTAGAACTCACTTCATTTGATTTTTTTTTTTTTGGGGGGGGGTGGGGGGGGGGGGGGGGGTTTGGCATGTTCCCAGACCTTTTCAGAAATAAAGCACATGCGCAACCATGTTTCCCACAGTGCCTTGAGCATTCAGACTAACGTGTGATTCTCTGCTTTATTCTAACATCCCCCCCCCCCCCCCCGACTGTACATCCTCTTCCAGGAGGCATAAAAAGAAAAAGAAAATAAAACCTGCTTGTGAATTTTACCTCTGATTAAATTAGGCGTCGCCTGGTAACTTCACCTCGGTATCAGTCGGTGCCTCTAAGTTTCTTGGAGGAAGAAAAAAAAAAAAATTGGACATTAAAGAATGCCCTTTCTAATAAATGAAATGGGAATTGCAAATATGCGCAGTCATGAAATTTAATTGTGCTGTCCTGGTGACTGGTTTTGTGGGTGCTGAGGAGCGGAGGAGCAGGAGAAGCGCTGGGGGGGGGGGGGGGGGGGGGGGGGGCAGAGGTGGTTAAATGTAGCGCGTAACGCACTGCCTGAACAGACTAATGAAGCCGCTGTTTATGACCCTCTGCGATGGTGTCATCTCTGGAATGGCAACAAGATGCCAGTGCACACATAGAGGCACTTAAACACATGGAGCTACACACACACACACACACACACACACTCCAGAATGTGCTTCTAACTACCAAATATGGTATTGTCTTTAGTCTTAATGGGTTTTTTTTAGAGGAAAATGCTCAACCAAAGATCTTGTCAAGGGCCGGGTAGAAATCAAATCAAAGCAAGGGGAAAAATACAATGTAAACACAGCGGCACATAAAACCATGTTGGCCCTATATTGATGTGCAGGCGTCACAGTCCGCTGCTGTGCCTCTATAGCTGATGGAACTAGTCAGCAGACGTATGTACGGAACACCAAAACGGCCAATATGAAATAAATAAATAAATATATGACGTTAGTGAAATGAACTCGAGAAGCATTTCCTGAGGAGCACCCGTGCAAGTTGGCATGATTTTTTTTTTTTAGAGCAATTTACAGTCGTATGAAAACTAATTGACCTCAACGTATTGGCTAAGTTATAGATGCAATGGGAGGGATTAGTGGCTTTAAAAGGCTCCTGTGTTCCGCTTCAGTGCGTCGTTGGACGGAAGTCACGCACACACGTACGCGTCACCGTAATGAGCTGATGAGCAGTCGATCAGCGCGCAGTACCCATCCTTTTGAAATATGAATTCGTTCGTACCGTGTGCATGACTATAAATGCGTGAAGATGTGGACATACATACAAAAAGAAAGCGACATGAATACAATTGATGGGTATGGAAATTGAGTGTTAAACAAAACAAATTTGGAAAATGATCAAATCAGTGATACTTTAACAGTATTACAGTTAGTAATAATTAACAAGAAAAGTCATAGCACCCATCAGGAGAAGGGAAACTACATACAATTTGACATAAAGTAGCATAAAACTGTAGGAGAGTGCCAAAATTGTCTTTTCGTCTCAATAAATATGCAAATTATGATATGAATATGTAAATTACAAAAATGTTCTTATATATATATATATATATATATATATATATATATATATATATATATATAAAAGATTGAAATGCTATAATGCTATAATTAAATAAAAATAAAGTTCAATCAAATAAGTAAAAAGCACAAAAAAAACTAAAATAAAATAAGATGACAAAAACATTTAATAATAATGACTTTAGGTGGCTGCCCAAAAAAATTTAAAATAAATAAAAACTGTATTGTTTTGACATGGAGTCATCTTCATCACAGCGATGTGGTTGACAGCCCTGAAAAGTCACTAGTAAGTGGGACCTTGAGTCAAGTTTTTTTTTTTTTGTCAAACTAAGGCCAAGACGGACCTTTTTACGCCCCCCGATCACTGTCAGCTCAGATGTGACTGCTTGAGGGTTACTTCCAGTCATCATTGAAGCCCATTTTAATCCTTAAAAATGCTTAATTTAATTTCATGCAATTAAATTGCTTTATAGTTTGTTTGTTTTTAAACTTGAAAGGTTAAAATGGTGCGTCATGACTGTTCGCATGAATCTTACATGGGAGCTTGATGGTTGTGTTCCCCCCTAATTTTGGCAGCGTCGCGCCAACATGTGCACAGCTGCGCTACATTTATCATCGACCGCAAGGGTGGAGAGTCCATCAAAGGTGTGAGGACGCCCGCGAAGCCTATGCATAAACACACACACACACACACACACACACAGCACACACACACACACACACACACACACGCTCGTAAACGACGAACGCAGAAAACCTGATAATAAAATCAGTCGCGCTAATTAACGGCCAACGATAAAGGAAGGCGAAGCTTCTTTAAGTACATTATGATTTCTTGACAGGAAATGTAACCCCGAGTTCCAGAAGTTGATCGCATGGGGGGGGGGTGCAGTTGGCAGATCTCTCTCTCTTTGTGTGTGTGTGTGTGTGTGTGTGTGTGTGTGTGTGTGTGTGTGTGTGTGTGCCACCTAGGGCTCAGTCTGCACTCTCTGCATGGTATTACAGAGACGACACTCCTGCTCCTGCCCTTTAAATCGCCGACCTAGACTCAAATGAACAAAAAAAAAAAAAAAAAAAAAATGTGTGGCATTTCATTATCATATATGTTAGTGCCAGAGGGCCCACCAGCCTATGGAAACAAACCCCCCTCCCCTCCTCCTGTCTCCCTCGTCTCCCCAGAGGGGAACCGATGGAGATATCCCACAAAGCCAGAGCCCATCAGCTCCTGTGGGGCTCATCTGAAGAGAGGGGAGAGGGGAGAGGGGGGGGGGGGGGGGACAAACGTCTCGAGCGGGAGGGGGTCTGATGCAAAACGCAGCTCTGTACCTCTCAACCTCTGTGGTCCACAGTGAGAGAACAGGAGGAGGCAGACCTTCTCTGGATCGCTGGCTGTAGCCGTGCTTCAGAACGTGCTGCACATTTGAATACAGCGAGAATGACACACACACACACACACACACACACACACACACACACACACACACACGCAGACAGATAATATTAGGTTTGGAGTAATAATTACAGCTGTGGCGGTACTGGACTAAAAACAGGAGCTTGGACATGCCGTCCACCACCGCTGATGTGATGGCCGTGATGCAGTTTGGCTGATTGCACGCGCTTTGACGATGACTCCAAATCACACGGAAGATGATAAAAAAGAAATGGCGACAGCTAATTGTTCACCATCTCACCATCCCCCCCCCCCCCCCCCCCCCCGCTCTTGATTAGCGGAGATATACAGATATGAATAGATAGCAGGAGAGTATGTATCTCTGTTGAAAAATATCAACTGGCAGTATTGGTATTGCAACAGATAATACTTTAATAAGTAGATTCAATTGCATGAAGAACATAAGTACATAAATGCTAACAAAATATGTCTGAATTAGACAATTATACATAACGTATGAGCCGAAAATGTCATCTGTCCATGTCGGAGTATCTGAAGAGCAAATCTGAAAGTGTCACTGGAGACCTTGTTGGCAAAACACAGTACATTTTTGGGCAGTTCCGGTAAGGGTGTGAAAAGGAGGAATCTGTGTTTGGGTTTTTTTTTTTTGGGGGGGGGTCACCCATAGTTTCCCCTCAGCGTTGCCAAGGCTGGATTACTGCAACTCGCTGTACCCGGGTACTGGCCAGTCCTCTTTGTCTCTATGTCTAACTGGTACCAGAAAGAGAGACAGCATTACCCCCCCCCGTCCCCCACACACATTTTAATATTTTATCGTCCTTTCTTTGTCCATCTTTTGTTTGTTAAAGCGAGATAATGTCACAATGTGTTGTGTTGACAGCTTGTTCTGATGTCCCCCCCCCCCCACAAAAAAAAAAAAGAAGTCAATGAATACACGCAAAACAACGCCCCCGAAGGTTTAGATCATCTTCTTTAATTGCGGCGTAGATATTTCGGCAATAAATGTTACGACACGTGAAGGAGCTGGTTTACAGAATTAGAATGACTGACTGCTCCACATGTGCTCTCTAACAGGAATTACACCCCCCCCCCCCCCCCCCCCCAAACAACTCGTCAGAGACTCCCCAGGTGATATGTGCATTTCAAATATGATTACAGCTCGCCTGCTCCTTCTCTCTGACACTTTAAATTGCACGCCGCGCGGGCAATTTCTGTGGACTCCCTCCATAAAGCCTGACTCTAAGGGGCTGATAAATGAGGAGCGGGGGCCCTAATCTTCAGCTGTAGCATCACTTCCAGCGCGCCGTTCCACTGAAATTCAAAGAAAACATGATAATAGATGAAGATTGGGCCGCTGCTGCCCTCCCGCCCGGGACTGGAGGAGGAGGAGAGGAGGAGGAGGAGGAGGGAGGAGGCTCTGCGGGCCAGGGCGGGCGAGACAGCAGGATAATACCAGCTAACAGTGACACCGTGGAGCCCACACCCGTCTGCTCCCCCTCCGGCAAGAGACGGGAGTGACGGGCGGCTGAGGGGTTTGGAGTGGGGAGGATAAAAGAGCACATGAGAAAGTCCCCGCGAAGGTCCAGGAGGGACTGGTGTCAGCCCCCTTCTCCCCCCAGGGACACACACACTAACTCAGTGGAGGAGGAGGCACATCATCTCTCCGGCTTTATGAGATAGTTAGCATGCACTGGCCCTCCCTACCCCCAACCCCTACCCCCCCCCCCCCCTCCCCTCTTGTTTCCCATTTAAGACCTGACTGGCCCTCCGATAACGGATGGCGCCACAGGTAATTGGAAAATTGGCAGGCTTGTCAGGGAGATTTGGTGGATGGCGCGAATGTATACGATGGCGGAGTTCATGAGGTGTCACCCCGCGGCTAGATTTATATCAGCCCCATGGACCGGCACCAGAAAGTATCCGGAGTTCAGGAAAAAGTAGCACATTTTTCTCCGGGGGGAGGCCGCATATCAAGAGCTCCCCGGACGCACACGACAAGGTTCCTGTTAGCAAAGCGATGACATATGGGCCCGTCCTCTGCATTAACCCTAACCTTAATTTACCGTTTCTACACATGCCTTAACAACTGCCGCAAAATAGCCCCCACCGCCGCACGTCCTCCGATTGTGATTTATCACGCGGAGGAAAAGTTCAGCCCGTCTTCATCCCGGTTATCTGACACGTTCAGTTTCAATCTGCATTATCAAAACGGCAGTTTTACGTGATCGGCTCCAACCTGTATTTGTGAGATATTGGCAAGACTGTCTATCTAAAGGGTGTCACCCACAGTTTGATCACAGCTCATTAGTGCCAGAAAAGAGAAAAGGGGGGCGGGGGGGCGGGGGAGGGGGGCGGCTGTAGCCTCCCATGCTGGCCAGAGTGAAACACCATCATTTTACCTTGTAAAACCTCCAAAAAAGTACAAAAAATATGGCATATTTGAAGGATAAATATGTGTTGTTGTTGTTTTTTTTTTGTTTTTTTTGCCTCAGGGTCCTCACGTGACCTCGGGCCTTCGCCTCAGCTAAACGTTTAAAGAATCCAAAAAATAATAATAATAATAATAATAATAAAATAAATTACATATTTCCTCACTTTAATAATTCCATAAATCCCGTAAATCCAGCGTTGTTATTATTTTGTTGAAACACAATCTCTTCGTCCACGGAGCGTACCCCCCCCCCCCACCACACACACACACACACACATACACCAGTAAGTCACGTGAAAGATGGCGGCCCCTGCGGCTCTCTCAGATTGGCTGGGTGAAGTTTTGACACAGCGGGTGTTTGATTGTGAGAGGGTACGCGTGCACTTTGGCAACACTTTCTGCTGAGCTCAGTGCGTGTGCAGTGCATTCGAAACGCCCCGGTGGTCGCATTACACAACGTGACAGTTGCTACAAACCTTCGTAATGCGGATAAATAGACTGTTGCAGGGACGAGTCAGGGAGGCTCAGACTATATCCTGCTTTGACCCTTTGCGCCGGGTGTAAGGCAGGGCCCCCTTGGTCTTGTTAAACCCCCGCTTAACAGCTTCACGGGAAACGGCGCTAATATTCTGAATTGGCAGAAGACAGATATTTATACAGCCTGAAGGACCGTAACGCCAGGTGTTTGGGAAATTGCAGTTTTTGAATATGAGAAAGTCTTCTGTTTCGAGAAGGTCTGATGTTAAATAAGTCTGCCAGTGAACACCCCCCCCCCCACCATCACAATCTGCTGTTGAAAGATGTATTCTGGAGCTCATCCTTTTCGGAGACGCGTTTTTTTAATTAGCGAGCGCACAGTCGGGACACGCTGCGGTATTAAAGACTGCTTCCCCCGTGGATCGGCCTTGAGGGGCACCAAACGCACACAGCGCGGTTTTTTTTCGTTTTGGGGTTTGTTGTTTTTTATTTTTCTGGAAGTGCTTTTGAAGTGCCAACGTTTATTTTTTATTTTTTTTTGTAGGCACGGGCCAGATTGCGCCAGCATCGGGGAAAAGTTTACAATATTTTAAGAAACAATATCTGAACGTGGATGTGAGTTCACAGGGAATCCACACGGGAGCTGGGCCCGTGCCTTGATTGACAGAGAAGGGGGGGGGGGGGGGTGAATTCGCGAGGTGTTGTGGGCTGCAGATCTCCTAACCCGGGCGATCGCACATTCTGGTGTGTGTAGATGTGTTCATTAACCTCTGGAGGGGGGGGATAATTGTATCTGTCAGAGTTGTTTAATCACCGCTGCAGCTCTCACCACTGTCACTTTCACTTTGTCTGCTTTACTAAATCTGCCGGCTCCATGGTTGGCCCACCGTGACTCCTGCTCCCCGTGGTGTCACATACAAAAAGTCAACGTTCTGTTCTTTGTGTGACACACCGTAGAGCAGAATACTGGTAAAAAACACTGCTTTTGACATCAGAAAGACGCAGTTTAAGGAGGGCAATACAACAGTTTGAGTGAGCTTGTGCTTGTTTTATACGGGACTGACTAACTCGCTCATTGAACACACGTACGGTCGCACATCTGCAGCGATAAAAGCTCCTGTAGCATCAGCTACATTCGTGCTTTGGTCCGAATCTGGACACCGCGGGGGGAGAAGGACCCTCCTTCCAAGTCTGGTTCCCTCTCGCTCCGCTAATTCGGAGGCAGCGACGCTACTTGTAAGCTAACCTAACCTGGCTGACCGGGCTAAGCCGACTAGCACGCTTACAGCTGATGGACAACAACTAGCGTGTGCACTGCCGGAACTTACCGGGCAAAGCTCGGGCTCTGTAATTTCCGTTTCGGTTGTGCGAGTAGTCAACATAAATGAGACTATTCGGGGCGAATGCGCATACCGCTACACCCCTGCTTAATAATTTAAAGTAACACTGAATCAATAGATAACACTGGAGACCACCTGGTCTTGGGATCATACCACCCTGGGTCGGACCGCAGCCCCGCATGCTTGCACACAGCATTTCGCGGAAACAAATCCGTGAAGTGCCTGTCCGTCGTGTGATGCTGTGATGTGACGTGTCGTGTCGTGTCCTTGCAGGAGGACGACGAGGAGGAGGAGCGGCTGGAGGAGGAAGATGGCGCCGTTAAGGAGGAGGCAGCGGAGCAGGAGATTCCGAACTGAACCCCCGAGCAAGAGGACGCAAGCGCACCACACTGCTCCGTGGCTTTTTTCGCCTCCAGTCTTAAGCATTTCTGTTCAGACTATAGCACACGTAACTTTCTACTAGCCTTCCAAAGTTTCTAGACAGCCAGCAGGTAGTTGCCACTCCATAGATAGTTCAGCGAGCAGAGGTGTATTTTAGGAGAAAAAAAACAAACAAAAACACAATTTAAATGGCGATATCTTTAGATTCAAGGGTAGAGTTTGTACTTTTTATGAACGGGGCTGGACAGACACCAAGCACATCAAATCATCCAGCCACGGGGGGGGGGGGGGCGCACACACACACACACACACCCACCATTGTGCTTCTTCTACAGCAGAGCTACGTGTCTGACTGTTAACGCCCAGCCACCCCGATGTATTTATGACACTTTCCATGCAATCTATTTTCATACACTAACGATGATTACACACGATGTACAATGACATAACCCTCAGTGTCCTGTTTACAAGATGAAGCTAGCAGAGGGTGGGGGGTGGGGTGGGGGGGGTTAGGGGCCCGCGGAACACTTCCCCTCTCCCTGCCGAGCACGCCCAACCGGTCTGACGGTCAGCATTTCACTTGACATTTGACTGGAGGATTTTTATTTTTATATTTCACGCATATCTTCTTACTTCCCCCATTTTAAGTATCCACTTATTTTCTCACGTACTTATTTACACTTACGTGGAGTATGGAGTTTTTGCTTTTGTGTTTTTATCTTTGAGCATCACGGTATCTTCAAGCGCTACATTACATTATCTATTATTTTGTCGTCGGATTTGTAATAAAAAGAAATTCTTCCATGTTTAGGAAAACGTGTCTACTCACAGGCTGTGTTCTCATACTTTGTCCAGTGGAATTAGTTTTGGGTTCTTTTTTTTTTTTCTTCTTCTTCTTTTTCCTCAGCCTGATGGTTCTGTGACCTGCTAGTAGTCCGGTGGTCCGGGCCGGGCCTCCAAGCTCCGCGGGAATCATCACTCACTTGTCCGCAAAGTTTAGCAACTGGAAATTGATGGAAGCTGCCGAGGCAGCGAGGGGGGTCATGGTCTTATTGTCTAACTACCACATGTAATGCGACTCGACCCCAAATTTAGTAGTAATATGAAGTTTGGATTTGAAGTGATGATTCCATTTCGTTTATGTGGCTGTTATCAGAGCGCTGTGGCATCATCAGATTGGACTAGAGACTACTGTCAGGCCAAAGCGCTGTCAGACCCTCACGGTAAATCTGGATTTATCCCTTAAAGTGCCAATAAATCTTTAAAAAACAAATTAAAAAAAAAAAAAAAGTTCTCTCATCACTGATATTTGGCGTCTGACTGACTGCAGTGACACAACAGCAAGTTTCTTTTTGTATTTCACATAAAGCCGGAAGATAACACCATATTCTGCGAGCAAGGTAGGACGTTCATGCTTGTTGGTGATTTTGATCCTGTCCAGAGCTCATATGTCTTTTTTCACCCCCCCCCCACCCCAGTAAGAATTAGCCTTGATCACTCTACTGTACTATAATTTATGTCTCCAGTCCGCAGAGACATTTTAAAAGAGCAGTATGGTCAATGTTGTATACTAAATTACGGGAGTTCTCAGTAGCGGTGCATTCTGGGTAAATTAAGCCACTTCTTTAACCTCGGCTTAAAATGAGCGCCTTCTCAAAGAATTCCCAGAAAGTGGCACAGTGGAGTGCCGGAGATGTCCGTCGAAGGTAAAGTAATAAAAAAATAAATGCTAATGCTATGCTGGCGTTTGTTGCTATGCTAACAGCTCTGTGCTGGAGGATGTCTGATGAGATTATTCAGTCTCGCACTCTTAATTCTGAGGATTAAACCCTTCCAGCCTTCCAGTCACACGGACCACACAGTACTGTACAGGCCCACGCTGAGCAGGGAGGCGGAAAAATATGTTGGGGGGGGGGGGGGGGGGGGGGGGGTGGTTCCTGCATATCTTTACCCCCCCCCCCCACACACACACTGTCCTCCCCTCCAGTGTGCTTCTCAGATCTTCATATTCCATCAGCAGTCAGACCCGCGTCACGTCGAATGCACTTGCATTCTGACATTAAGGCATCGAGGGGTGTAATTCCAATTTGTTTCAAAGGGACTATTAATTTGCCCATTTCAAGGCCATGGCAGGAGGGAAGCCCTGTAAGACTGCTGAACCATGAAAGACATTATCTGGAGGCTTTCCGATTTTTGGTGGAGAGACATGTAGGATTGATGACGGGAGGCGTCGGCGCCTGCAGACGTTTTGAGCCCGGGGCCCCCCCTGCGGTCGAGCTCCCAGCATGCCATCTGAGAGCGGGTGTCATTAGGCGTGTGATAACAGCGATGGGCACATTAATGACAGAGTGGCCCGCTCTGCCACCCAGTGCCCCGCCAATCTCCCATTTACACCCGCGGCATGCTAAACAGCTCCTGATGAAGAGAATAATGCGAGCAGAGCACGAGTGGTGTTCAAGAGCCAGCACCTTGGCAACGGAGGGAGCACTGCTTTGGCTTTTGTGGCGTCTTCGTCTCACCGTCGCCGAGCTAAGCGACGATGCTGCCAGTGCAGTGCGAACACGTCTGTCTCCTCCAATCGGAGCACTTTTACGCGCTCTGTATGCAAGCTGAGTCTTGCACTCGAATCTTGTAACACATTGAAATTGTGACTTGTGGCTTGTGTGTAACATTGGGCAGCGTCACTTGCATTTATTGTACATTTTCTGGGTTGTCACGGACTGTATCTGACACGACCCCTCCCAGCTCATGGTTTTGTGATTCATTTTTCCTCCAGTTTCACTCACTCCCTGCCAGATCGTCTGGTGTGTTCGTCTAGCTCTGCAGCATTTCATCTGTTTTACCTGATCTCCACAGAATCCCCTCATAGTCTGGCCTCCTGGAACTATGTTGAAGTGGAGTAGTCATTGTCGGCTCTATCACGAGCTCCTGGTGCCTCTGTACCCTCAGAATTTCCTGACCTCTGAATACCTGGACTTCAAGGAGGTTTTCAACAATACCTTGGATCCACCGCTTGGATCCGGGCGATACACTGATTTTCTCCCAAGTTTGAACGGGAGCATGTGCACAACATGTGTTCGTCGTGTTCTCCAGAGGCTCCCGGAGAACCAGCTCCTGCAGTTGTCAATGTTGCGAGTATCCAGATGGACCCTGCCAAAGCTAGGGCGGTCATGGACTGGCCCGTCCCTTCCACCCACAGGGAGCTCAACTCCTCCTGGGCTTCGCCAATTTCTACCCAGAAGCTCCCGTTTCGCTGGTCTCTCCGGCTGCAGAGAAGGCGTTGGGTGAGTTAAAGATTTGTTTCATCTCTGCCCCTATTCTCATCTTTCCAGATCCTTCCCGCGAGTTTGTTTGTGGAGGTGGACGCCTCGGATTCTGGGGTTGGGGGTCATCCTTTCCCAGCTGAGATCCAGAAGACTCACCCAGGAGCCTTCTTTTCCTACCACGTAGGAAACCGCAAGTTACTGGCAGTGAAACTAGTACTAGGGGGGTGGAGGCACTGGTTGGAAGGGGCGGAGCAGCCGTTTGTGGTCTAGACAGCCACGTGGGCTCCCCTCTAGGTGTGTCATCAGTGTCGTTACCTGGGAGATTGAGGACGAGGTAAAAAAAAAAAAAAAAAAAACAGCCCATACCGATTATCCTGCTTTTCCTGCTAATCGCTTGTTTGTTCCCCCCGCAGGTTCTCCAATGGGGGCATAGACTCCTCGCGTCTATCTTGCCGTCCTGGGGTGAGACGAACCCTTGTCCTACCGCGGCAAGGCTTTTGGTGGTGTAAGGACACTGAGGAGGTTAACCGCCACCTGCCGAGTCTGCAGCCAGCACAAGGGCGAACCATCAGGCCCCCTCCAGCCAGAGACGGCTCCTGGGCTGTCATACCTCTCGCAACCCCTCCCCCCTGGTCCAAGCAACTCCTCTGGGTATGAGTATGCTCATGACACCCTTCCCAGTTCAGTTGAGTTGTTGAGATACCTCGCTCTAGACAAGTGATGGACAAACGGACCAACTGACGTCACTATCCAAAACTGCAAGTCGATACCTTGCCAATCCTGAGAACGTTGCAGCTTGATCACGCTGCTACATCTCATCAGATGTGTGTGCCCCCCCCTCCCGCCCCAAGCTAACTCTGTGCCAGGGGAGCACATTACATCAGCACCAAACTTCAAAAAAAAAAAAAATGAAAAAAAGATTGGCCTCCACTGTGACATTTACCAGGAGCTTTGAGTATGTTCTTATTCTGTGTTTCTCCGATTTAATTGCTGAGGATAATTCCTGAGATAACGCTTCCTCCGTGTGGGGAAGATGTTTGGATGACCTTTTTCAGCTTCACTTTAATGACAAACTCTGCTGCTTCACTGCTCCACCTGCTGTCCGTCTGCACAAGGGTGCTTGTACGTCAGTGTTTCTCTGAGTGTAACGCCACAGAACCCAGTCTATACTCTCATGTGTGCTGTCTTTCCAGATAGTTATTCAAGGCATCTGACAGCAGCCTTCCCTGCCGCCGTACGCACATTATGATCAGATCAGCTGAGAATCACTACAGAGCGGTTTAACTATTGATAAGAAAATGGCCGTGTTAAAAGAGACCATATGCCACAATTGTCTGCAAGTAATCAGCAGGGCATTGGCATTGATTAGTGATCAATACCAACCCACAGAGAAGGCTGGTCCTTGTGCACCAGGACAGCAAAAAAAAAATCTTAATTAATGCACTTTTAAATAACGTCTTACACAACAGTTTCGGCTCTCCGGCGGTAGGTGAAACGGGGCGACGGAAAGGTTCCACGCGCCTGAAACCCTTCTTGATCGCCACCTTCTTGTGGCTCGCTGGAAGTTGGAAGGTGAAACAGCGCACACTTGCAGGGGCGAGTTCAAACTAGCAAGCGAACTACTAACACGTTGGCCAGCAGAGAGCATGCAACGACTGGTCAGTGGCAACAGCTCTCCAAGCTAGCTTGGTCGCGAACTGTCATGCAGTTTATTCAAGAGACGTATTTGTACCATCGACTCCTGTCTCCTAACTCTCTGCGGACCATGCCTCTTTTGCGGAGCAGCTTGTTCTCTAGGCTGGCCTGCACTCGATAGGCCCTCTGTTCCCTCAAAAATCAGCGAGGTGTTTTGCCATCGTCAGCAGTGCAAACGCGCGTGTCAGTGTTTTCGACTTACCCGTCCGATTGCGGCTGTTCCATTGGAATAAAATGAGTTCGAATCACTTCCAGACCGTTTGGCAGAATTAGAGCCAGTTCGCAAAGGTTTCGCATGCTGTTACTGGCACGCAGCGCCTTGCGCGGGTAGGCGTTGCGAGAATTGTGCACGCCCCATTAAAGATGGCAGGTCATCTCTGCGAGGCAGAGCCCAACACGTGGACATAGAGCCGGTAGCACCGACATTACATGCAAATATTTCGCAAATTGATTCTCAAGTTTCAAGAGAATAAAATGTCCTTTTTATATATATATATATATATATATATATATATATATATATATGTCTACCACTTGACAGGACCCGTAAAAAAAACGTTCACCCACCTCTGTTCTTTCTCTCATCAGACACAACAACCCATAATTCAGTCTGCTCCTGTACCTGCAGCTGTTATGACAGCTCCAACAAGCGGCAATCAGAGCTCTTAGGCAGACAGCTTTATACTTATGATTCATTTAGTTTGTCGATTTCCCCTTCACTTTCATGGCTCAAAGAAAGTTATGTAACCATTGCATATGTAAAAAATAACCCCCCCCCCCCCTTTAACCTGTGTGTGGATTTGATTGTGCAATAAAATATGCTTGTGTCCACGTTTGGAGGCAGATTCTGCATCAGATACGATGCTGTATTTTGATTTTTTGCCTCTGAAACAGCATTTTAGACCATCATGAATGACCCCCGACTAGCCCCGATTTTTTTTTTAATGTTTTGCCTGGGGTGTGCCTGTGTGTTTGCAGTACATGTGGCCCAATGAGCCAACACGAAGAGGAGAAGACACCTGGAAAGAGGCTTGTCCTTGGCACATGTCAAATTTACACCCACATAAAAAGGTAAATACCCTGCAAGACTGCACAGATACAAGCTGCTGATTGCCCTTCCTATTACAGCTTTATGGCAGGTGTAATTCACACAGACATCGGCCCGCCAGTGAGCCTTAACCGAGAATTGTCTCCCCTTTGAAAATGATCAGCCCATATACAGTACCTCCAAAATACCTCAACCAGTAAAAGATCCTATAAAGGACCGGATAAGATGATGGGGAATTATATGCCGCTCGCGTTATCTGTTGCTGCAAGTGGAGGTTTCTTCTATTTCGGTGTGGGGGGTGTGGGGGGGGGTGGCACTGTGGTTAGTCTGATGTGTTCGGCCCCGTTCTTATTTTCAATGAAACATGTTTAATCCTGCCTGTAAATGCACCGTCTGAAGAGCACGTATCAGCAGTAAACTCATACACACACACACACACACAGTGTGTCTGACTGATGAATGTGTGGTTGAGTGTGTGTGTGTGTGTGTGTGTGTGGTAGGGCAGAGGCTTCGTGGTTGGGGGTCAGCCGCACAGTTTCCCTCCGTGCAATAAAACATCCACCTCGGAGGACGCTGCTGCTGAGCGCTGCTGCAGACCACCACCCCCTGCCATTCCTCTCCAAGTCCTCCAAGGACACGTTCATCGCTTCCGTCTCCTTCCCCCCCCCCCCCCCCCCCCCCCCCCTCTATGTTGTCCCAACGCTTGGTGGTGTTGATGTTCATTAACGAAACATACACATCCGGCCCCCGACGGTGTGGCCCACCGCTGATGTGATGGGATGGGAGGTGGAGCGACAGCAGCAGCGGCTGTTAAAGCCCGCAGTGAAAGCTGCTTCACCCGGCCATAAAGAAGAAGGCACTGACCCTGCTGTACTGGAGACTAACCCAAGCCCTCTGCGGTGAATCAAAAGGAACATTTCAAGCATAAATCAGTATCATTTTTAATGGATAGTAAAAAAGAAAAAAGAAAAAAGAAAAACCCATCCAGGTAAAAGAGTTCGTCTCTTATTACATTTTTGATAAAGTCTTCAAATGTCTTGTTTTGTCAACCAACAGACTCAAACCCAAAGATGTTAATCGATCGCCAAGTTTGTTACCAATTAATTTTCTGTTGATGTGTTGATTAGTCATTTCATT
This sequence comes from Enoplosus armatus, assembly GCF_043641665.1. Lineage (NCBI taxonomy): Eukaryota > Metazoa > Chordata > Actinopteri > Centrarchiformes > Enoplosidae > Enoplosus > Enoplosus armatus. The sequence continues at coordinate 1,777,867 of NC_092195.1, forward strand.
GATTAGTCCAATCGAGTGACTAATGAAGTGTTTCACCTCTAATGCTTATTTGCTTTCCAAGAAAGAGGTGAGAGAGACAATCACACAGACTTGAAACTTGATCTGAAACTTGTCTGGAAAGACGTAGTACTTAACATTAGACTTGAATTATCTGAGAGTTGACTTGAGACTGGTCTTGAATGACTTTTTACTGGTCTTGAATTACTTTAGACTGGTCTTGAATTATTTGAGAGTCAACTTGAGACTGGTCTTGAATGACTTTTTACTGGTCTTGAATTACTTTAGACTGGCCTTGAATTACTTTAAACTGGTCTTGACTTACTTTAGACTGGTCTTGGCTTACTTTAGACTGGTCTTGAATTGCTTTAGGCTGGTCTTGAATTATTTGAGAGTCAACTTGAGACTGGTCTTGAATGACTTTTTACTGGTCTTGACTTACTTCAGACTGGTCTTGAATTACTTTTTACCGGTCTTGACTTACTTTAGACCATTCTTGAATTACTTGAGAGTCAACTTGAGACTCATCTTGAATCACTTTAAACTTGACTGGGACGTGTATATAAAGACGTCCGTAGAGACTAAAAGTCCTGAATTACGTGTCCGTAGGGACTTGAGACTTGACTTGAGAGTTGTCATGAATCATCTGAGACTTGACTTCATACTTGCTGCCAGCGTCTGATGCTACAATGATAAAGCTGTACTATCCTGGCACAGTCAGTGTAAACTATCACCATTGTGTTTTATATAGGATTTGTTTTCACAGTTTTATGAAACATACTTCACAGTCTCAGGCTGTTGCCTCCATTTGGAAATAATTGTTCATACCTTGGCCGTTAACTACAGTGTATTCAGTGCCGGCATAGCACCATGGCACTTTATGGTAGCTTTCAGAGGGTACATTATATTATCTAAAAGCCCTTTTGTGCCTTTTGTTTATTTTTTATTCTTTATATCATAAATGTGAATTTATGTATGTGAATTAACTGAGCTCAGTGGTTTCACACTGATTAATGTTTCTATGCCAACACTACAACACAAGTCCTTGTGGTACCTGTAAGAGGAAGGTTTAGGATGATAAAGTGTTTATAGGTACATTTAACGCCTCATTTCTCTCCAAGTAAAGGCTTTTCTTTCTTTTTTTTAACTCCCGTAAGCATGTGGACATGGATTTGTTTGTTTTATTCCCTCTCTGTTAGTCTATTATTTGTCCTTCAACAGTGTCTGTTTGAACGTTGCATTCCTTGTGTCTTTGCTCTTTGAAAACATAAGAGGCTGCGCAGCTTTTCCATCCACCTTGTGCATCCAAATATACACAATTTGCCAGAGTAAACAAGTCGGGGCTTCAGGGCCTGTTTCAGAGTCACGCTGAGGTTACTCACTCTCACTTAAGTCTTGTCCTGCCAGAGTTTGTTTGAGCAGTCTTATTAAACCGCCGTACTGTTGTAGCTCTCTCCATGACCTGCCAAGGATAAAAAATCTGTTTACTGTAAATTGCACCCCACTCCCTCTAAAATACCATCTGCTGCCCGCTCCGCGCTGCGCTCAGAGCCTCTAAAAATAGACCTCCTGATTGGCTCCCGAGGAGACGGGGGGTCCACATCGGCCAGTTTATGAGTCAACGCTTGTTTATGGGTCTGTTTTTGACTTATGGCTGTTTTCATCCCCTCTAGTCCAACATTACTCGCCAGGTAGTTCACCAATCTGCTTAATGTCTGATGAGAGTGGTGTGTTCGCGTTCGGGTTGGACCGACGTGGTTTTTGAAGCCAAACGGTGACACAGAGTTGTTTTGCTAATACTTACTGCACATATTTAAGCCCAAATTAAAGATATTTGGGCTTCCCTTACACAACCAGCATAAAACTGATGCAGTGCTGTAGTTAACGTACGCTAGAGTGGGGCTGAGTTCATCATATCCATCATATGACACAACCCTAACCCTCTAGACTCCAGCGTTCATTAAGTAAGTACAGTTAATTAGAGAACTAATTAGAGAAGGGCTAATGAAGTGACGTATAAAAACATGGACACACCAGGAGAAAATATGTTAAATTTGGGGGAAACGCCAACGCAAACAAGGGTACGTGGAGACACACCAGCTTGCCGGTTGTCTGCTAGCTGCATTAGCGCACTGAGCTCATTCCCACGAGGCTGGTATCAAACAAGGAAGTGAAGGCCGCTTCCGGGTTGCTGCCGATCTCAAAGCCCATTGCAGTGCTGTCCAGGGAGAACCCACAGTCGCAGGCATGGATTGTTTTGTAACAACCTGCCCGTTCAGTTTTTGAAAATGGCGGAAGCCAGTGAAGAGAAAGGGGAGCGTTCAGGGCCCTGACCGCCGCCTTCCCCTGCTCTGGGGCCTACAGCAGTCCGGCCTCACATCTGCCCCTCTTCCCTTCAGCGTTACATGGGGAGGAAGATTCGGAAGGACGTGGATGTGTTCTCCTCCGGGTACAATGAATTATCCTGTGGGCAGCAAACGGCAGGAAGCGGCTCATCAGCCCGCCGCTTTGAAGAGATTATTGGCATGGCAACCAGGGTTCTGCATGCCGCCCTCTCTGAAAAGTTTCATCCTCGGATGTGGAGGTTCTCCCTTTGGGTACTTATGTCTTCCCAGAGGAGAACATGGGACATGTAATTTACAGAGAAGATATGTATACCGTAGCATTATTTAGGTGGACTTGAAATGATTGTGGCAGTAAAGGGAAGGCCGCTAAAATCATCCTGAAGCGGTACCCCAGACTCGTCGGACAACTGGCAACAAAAACCAGGATGCAGAAGTCACAGAAATAGAACTGGGGTAGTCTGATCATGCAGAGCAGAGTGCCTTAGCAGCCTTAATTGATTTTGCGTGAAGTGCCCTCTCGAAATCTACTTTCCACCATAACCCCTCTCTCCCCCCTGACCCACTGTTAAACGCAGTGTCAACTCTAAAAGATAAAAAGCCATTTCATCTTTTGATAAGGTTAAAAAGCATCTCGGAAACGTGTGATTTATATGGAACTGATTGAATATTTGAAAGCCCACCCCCCCCGAATTCTTACATGGTTGGCCCTAACCCTCTCAGTGTTACAAATGACAGATACTAGGAAATGCCCTCTGAAGTGCAGAACTTTTCCACCACTGCAGATGAAGCAGCTCGTAGAAAGAAATAAAGAAAGAAAGAAAAAAAAAGAAAAGAAAGCTGAGGAATCTATAATAATCTTCCCGAGGCAGAGCCCCTTATCTCCGGCTCTGCACATATTTAAAGGTTACCGGTGGTTTTACAAGTGGAAGTAATGGCGTTCCTATATTCCCATGAATTGGCTGATCTGTCACCGAAGGCTTGTTTATGAGCCGTTTGTTCCTCTCCGCGCTCCCCCCCCCCCCCCCCCCCCCACCACCCCCGAACCCGCAGAGCTCATTTCAGCCGCCATAAAGTACACAATTGCTCCGATTCGTCTCTGAATTAGTGGGCCCCGCTGACAGTTCCAACAGCGCCGCCGCTGTTTGGTCTCTAATCCAGGAAGCGGCCGCGAAGCCATGCTGCCCTTCGCTCGCCCAGCCACGGCACGGCCCTTGCGAAAGGTCCGGTGATGGCGGTGTCAATGCTACCCGCAGAGTACGTTTAGCGCAACTGTTTTGATACCACCGTGATCTGGCAGCGATAAAATGCTCGCGTCCGTTTTGGACACGTTTCAGTTATCGTGGGTTTTCACTAAACTGAGGCATCTCCTGAAATGACCAGGTGAAAACTCCGAAGCGAGGGTATGGGAGGGTAACAGGACTAGGTCTGCACCGATACGTCCGAGTCGAGGTGCTCCTGAGGACGTCATTGAGGACTAGGACCACGGCTCCCGCAGGTCGCCCGCAGCACATGGTCATGTACCTCCCGGTATTTTGAGGCTAAAGGGGGTTCATTCATTCAGTACAATACAAGTGAGACAGCAGCAACTTCTCTCCGATGGTCTGATCATTTTGACATTCTGGAGGAAGAAGAAGAAGGAAGTTCCATCTTTTAAAATATGGCTCAATGAATCCACAAATACCCTTCATCTTGAAAAAAAATGAGATTTCACAATTTCACAAGAGAGTCACAATTCAATAGGATCTGGCTGCCCCTTGTGTGTTACCTGAGAAATGACCCATAACCGACGCCTGTCCATTGATACTTTTCACCTTTTTGTTTTTATTACTTCCATCGCAGCCTTTATTGTCGTATTCCACCCACTGAGCAGAAGGCCGGGAGGGAGGGTCTGTTGTATTCTCTTGCTCTGTTTTGTGACAATGTTGACTGCATTCTTATGTGTATTCTCTTATGAGAACGGCGCTGATGAAAGCAAATGTTTGAGATGAAGAAGTGACAGGCAGGTGCTATTTGCAACCAGGTGTCAGTGGCCAACGGTGCTGTTGGACAGCGGAAAATAGACAACCACGGCGGACGGTCAACGCGGTGAGAAAAACGGCCCACTCTGTAGGGGGCGCCAAGTCGCAAAGCATTCTCGCATATGTTGCTTCAAGATCAGTTTTTTTTTTAGCTCCTTTTATCTCTTGTTTGATCTCCGCTCCATCGCTCGAGAAAAATATTTGGCTCTTTTGCTGCTACATGCTTTGTCTGTCCGACCGAAGTGTTGCGTCTTTTACCGGTCAGCTCCGGAACCCTGAGCTCAGCTTTGTTCTTTTAATCCGTAGCAGCCCATCGCTTCACCTGTCTGAAGCAGCAATTGTGTTGGTGCCTGTATCCTATAATAATCCTGCATCAAGTTGCCTTTTTACAATAAACAGCTGATTGCAATAAAATTACAATAATGTGTTCAATAATTCACCAGTGCAATATATATATATATATATATATATACATGTACATTGTTGTCGTATATCTTTTTTTTTTTCAAGTATTGTTTTTATTTTTTTATATCTTATATTTTTTTATATACTACTCATTTCTAACTCCATGCTACTTTTTCTACTCTTGAATGGGAGCACCTGTAACTTGTCTAATCCCCCCCCCCCCCCCTCGGGGCTAGACCTTTTCTGTGCCTTTCAAAGTGACCAGTAAAATCTTAAAATCAATTCTTAAAACTTACTGGTAGCCAGTGCAGGTGTGCTTTTTTTGGACAAGCTGGAGACAAGTGATTTTTGACTGAGGCAGGCATAGAGGGAGTTGCAGTAGTCCAGGTGAGATGAAATAAGAGCATTTACCTTCTCTAAATCAGCATGGGATTAAAAAAAACAAAAAACAAAACTTGATTTCTGATATATTTCTGTGTTGAAAAAAAAGCAGGACTGCATGACTCTCTTTACCTGCTCCTCACAGGTATGTAGAATGAGATTTCTGGCATCGGGCTTCCCAAATATGACAATTTCAGCTTTGCTTTTCATTTAGCTGAAGAACGTTTTGGGACATTCCAACATTTATTGTCCTTGAGGCATTTTCTGAGTGAGTCCAGGCAGTCGTGATCATTATGTCTTAAAGGTAGATATAACTGTGTGTCGTCTGCATAGCTGTGAAAAAGAGACGCCGCGCTTACAAATGATATCACCAGCACGTAGAGGGAGAAAAGGATGGGGCCAAGGATTGAGCCCTGTGGTACCCCACAGGCGATGTCTGCTGTGGACGACGATGCTCTAAAGTTTTCCAAAAATATCATTATGGTTCAGATACAATGATAACTGGATAAAAACAATGTTTTCTAAAACTTTTGATTAAAAAAAAGGGAGTTTAGAAATGGGTCCAAAATTAGTAAGATCAGATGCATCAAGGCTGGGTTTTTTTTTTTTTTAAGAAGAGGTCGGACGACTGCATGTTTACGAAACTACGAGGAACTGTTGACAATAGCCAGAATGCTGTATCAAAGATGTCTCTGAGAAATCTTGTTGGAACAACATCAGAGCTGCAGGTGGAGGACCTCATTTGAAAAACAACAAGGAAATAGAAACTGAGCAGTCCGTCTCAGCAGGTGAGATCCGGCATCTGATATTATCAACCTTCTGAGTAAAATAAGACAACAAAAAAAAATCCCCCACACTTCTCTATGGAAGCTTTGCGGGCTAATGACAGAATCTACAGCGCGGAACAGAACCTTAGAGAGTTGTGACCGTCTTTAGGTGGAAGGTCTGAGGGGGAAAAGAAAAGCAGCTCTCGCATCCATGACTAACCCCTGATAAGTGAGCGTTCTATTTCTCCGGATATCATGTAAAATGTGTAATTTATTGAACCCCCCCCATTTGCGCTCCGCTTTTCTACATCCTCTTAGCGAGGCCCGAGTTGTGCCATCGAGCCGCGGGAGAGTTTTGAGATTTTGGCCAAAGCGCCTTGTGGTCAGACACCCACATATCCTTTATTTGAAGATTTATTTATGGGAGCACGCCAAGTGAGAGTACGAGGTCGAGAGTCTGGCCCTTTTACATGAGTGGACTCATTCAGGAATTGAATCAGGTTGAAAGTCTGAGAACCAAAAGATTGGAAGAATTAATAAAATCGTGGCAGATAAAGCGACTCGCCAGAGAGGGGTCCGACATTTCAAAAGTCCAAACTTGACAACTGGGTCGGAGGTTTCTTCTTGTCTGAGAGTTTACGCCTCTGGAACTGATGCACCCAATATTGGCGGGGGTGGACTTTTCACTGGGACTAATTGTTTGTTCGTTTGTTTGTGGGATATTCTAATTTGAACCCGGAACCAGAGTTCAAGTTACTTGGCCCCCTGGGGACGTCAATCAGTGACGGAGGCGACCGCTCTGTGGCGCGCAGCAAACAAAACCAAAGTTCTGGTGAGTGTCCGCTAAACCACCCACCCCCCCCACAAAGGCCGAGGGCTACGGCCGGACCTCTCCTCCCGCCGCGGACCGCCACCTGGAAGACCGGCGGCTCGGAGTTGGTGGGCACATCCATGAGGCTGGACAGGAGGGAGTCCTTCTGGAATTCGTCCTCCTTGAGGTTAGTAATGTACCTGTTAGCTCCCGGACGTGGTTCACAGCCTCCACAATACCGTTTTAGATGCCAGTCCTGTGGAAACCACACATTCCGAACACCACAAGGTTCCCGTTGAAGGTTTAGGATTTCTGGACATGTTGGGATCTCCTCCGCTTCAGTTAAAGGGGACCGTTTACGCTCATGTCCAGCTCTATATTTTCATTTTGTGATTCCACGAGAGCAGCTTAGCACGATTCACAAAAAGTCCTGATTTATCTTCTGACCCTTCATGCAGCCCCTCAGTTCCCCCTCTGTCTGAAACAAGCTGTTTAAGGCCCCCCCCTCCCCCCCCCCGCCCCAAAAGTGCACTTTCTTCTGATTGGCCGGCCAAGTTCTGGAAGTCTTTAGAAGAATTTCCAAAGACAAACTGTAAAGCTAACGTTACTAAGCAACGTCGACAACATAAACATCTGGTCTGTGATCGGAGCAGAGATGCCATATAAGGACATCCGTGCCTCTCTGACATCAGATAGACCGCTGACACTGAGGAGAACCAGCCATTTAGGCGTTGCGGCGGTGCCCAGGACAGATACCGCTGCTCGGCTTGTTGCCTGTGTATAATATTCTGAAAGGTCGTTCTTCTTTGCCCGGCGTTTTTTTTAGTACAGTTCTATCTCTCACCTCCAGCTCTGCCATGGGGGGGCGGAGGCGGGGGGGGGGGGGGGGGTTGATAGCACCAAGGTGCGCTGTAATTTCCCTGCGTTTTCTCATCTTTATCTTCCCGGGGCTGCTTTGGCTCCGTGTGAGCGGAGCGTGTTCTACACACACCCCCCGAGTGTAATCTCGCATTGTGAAGGCGCTTCATTTAAATGGGGCCCTTTCCCTCTGGGTCGTCACCCCCACTCTCTCTCTCTCTCTCTCTCGCTCAAACACCCCCCCACCCCACCACCCCACCCTCCGAAGAGCGACTTCGGGGGCTGCAACCTACACTGGCCCTTATACACACACACCCCCAGCCGGTAGAAGGGAATCTGTCTTCATATGCTGCTGGCTGCGGTGCCAGAGAGGAACCCTGCATGTGCGTTGCCCAGCTGTCACATGATGCGTCATGTGACTGATGGCTGATCGGTTTTATAGCTTCAAAAAATCCATGAGTAACAGTTTAAAGCCGTTCAAACGCTCAAGCAGTTGTTCATATTACAATGTCGACGGTGTTCTGAAGGGTTAAACTAAGATGTAGAAGTGTGATCTTCTCGATGGCCTTGATCCGAGATGCCGAGATTGATTGCTCTTGTCTCCACCCACGCGCCCGGGGAAGTGAAGAAGACCATTGCCCAAAACGTTTCCACTATAAATCCACGCAAATGTGAAAAACGTGTATAAATGTGTATATAGGTCAGATCTGACTTTGAATAGTCTATGTACAAAAATAAATGTGTATCGTCTAAAATTTGGAAATATTTCCTTTTTTTTTTTTTTTTTAAACTTATAATTTCTGTTGAAGACAAAGTCAAGACGGTGAAGCAGCAACATTTCTTATCAGAGTATGCTATAGGACAACAGGATTAACATAATAAGCATTAATATCTGAATTCATTTCATCTTAGTTTGATAAATATATAGTTTGTTTCTGAAACCAAACCCATGCCCTGGACATAAGGCCCACCCCTCATCTATCCGTCTATCTATGGTGTGGGTGGTAGGGGGTGTTGTGGGGACCCGTGGCCTCAGTATTTCTAAGGTCCTGTGCTATGGGACCTGCAGGTTCACCACCGCGAGTACGGCAGCACGAGCCCACCACATCTGTTTTGGCGGTAAAGAAGTGGATGAAAGACGAGTTTTGACGCTCGGACCCTGAAGCCCGACGGCTGTGGTGTTGTTTGTTCCTCTCCGCGTCCGCACGACATGTATTATTAGTCTGCGGGTCCTTGTAGGTGGGGGCTGTGTGTGAGGGCTTGAAAACAGTGCAAGACGCAGCAGCAGCAGCAGCAGCAGCAGCAGCACTTGAGCATTAGAATGTGCTGGAGCTCCGTCAGCTGGCCGCAGGCCTCAGCTCGCAGCGGTGAGCCTCGGCTGGACAGCTCCACGCCACTGGAAGGCAAATCACATCACACCCACCGTCTGAACCGCACACGATAAGGCTTCATTACCATAAGTTTATTTTCTCCTGTTGAAATGGCTGCTGAAACAAAAGGGCAGTTGATTATTTTCCCTTGATCAGTGTAGCATTCAAGGCGTCTGATTTTAAATGGGAAGAGAGGGGGGGGGGGGGGGGCACAATGAAATCCCCTCCCAGGGAGAAAGAGGAAGGCTGACATGCATACAAGGCAGGGAGGACGGCTGGATTCTCGAGGTGGGATGAGCCTGTCCAGCCTCCACAATGGACCCGCGAGACAAGACGGACACACAAAAGAGCTGAATCTGACAGTCCGTCCACTCTGCCGGGCCACCGTCTCCAGAGATGACGAGCTGGCCGCCAGCTCCTCCACCTTCACAAAAGCCTCCTTCAGCATTGTGCCGAGTATCTGACAGATTTGACACATTAGACTCAGTTCACAGAGCCGCGGCCACACGGGGGAATGAACTCATTTAAATAGGAAGGGGATGGAAGTTTACAGCGCGACCATGTCTCTCTGGCTTGGCTTCCGTGTGGTGCCGTGCTTGGAACCCACGCTCCAGCCTATATGCTTTTGTTTTTAACGGGCAGTTGGACGATTTTGGCAACAGGACAAACATTCCCCGTTGGGCCGAACTGCTCTCGGAGCTGGTTTACCCGCGCAGAAGAAGGTTTTTTTTATCCAGGTGGCGTGGGGTTGTGCAGTCAAATACTGGAGAATCCAGCAAGAGTTGACTGTACATGAGATGCCCAGGTGCAGCAGGGGAGATGATGGGGGTTCTCTCCGAGTACTTCCTCCCGCAATCCAAAGACATGCAGGTTAGGTTGATTGATGACTCTAAATTGCCCGAAGGTGTAGGACTGTCAGCGTGAACGGTTTGGCCTACGTGTCAGCCCTGCGGTTGGCCCGGCGGACCTGGGATCCTGGCTCCTGCCCGCCGAGACCCTTGTAAAGCAAGGGGGTATGCAACTAAAATACCAAGAGGTCCAGTTCGAGAAAACGGTCCTCAAGCAAAGGTCCGGAACGTCCTAACTTCTTAACTTACCCTAACCCTAACCCTTAGTTTTACAAGAGTACCTGTTGCTTCAGGTATCGGTGAGACGATTACAATCCAGGAACTCCAGTTTCAGGAACAGATCCACATGACTTCGGAGGTTAGGAAAAACAAAGAATTCTACTAGGAATATGTGCTTGCACGTATTTGATCGGTCAACGCAAGTCGCGGTCAACGGACCGGCATCATTCAAATGAACGAGGGGGCTGTAGTTCTTTCAAAAGCCAAAGTTTGAGATTGATTGATTGTTGTTTTCTTTTATGACATTTCTCAGATTTACCTTGGGACCCCTTCGAGGGTCCTGACCTGCAGGTGTCAGTCCACCCCCAAATGTCCATGTATTACGCGTTTAAATGTGGAGGTTCTTGCCCTGCACAGATCCTCTGACACATAGTGCATATAACCGTGGGCGGGCTTTCACAGATACCTCGCCCCCCCCCTCCTTTTTTTTTCCAGCGTTGATCCTCATATTATTGTTGAAGCCACAGCAGTTTGAGACATACCGAACATACTCCTCATCACTGAATCACGCATGTGAATACACCTCAAATGGTGCGTCATCAGAACTGAGGCCATGTGCTTTATATCATTTCTGGGAATTTGAGGGTTTAAAAACATTCAGTTACAATATTTTTTTTTAATCTTTTTTTTTATTTTTATTTTAATTTTTACGTCTAAATAAATAAGACTCACTATTTCTCCATCAGAGCTTTATTTCTGGCTCGGAAACAAGCATGCAGGTCAGTTTATTTTTGGGGGAAATAGAAGATCTGTCACAAGTAAAAGTACATTTTGACTTGAGTAAAAGTATGTAAGTATAATCAGGAAAATGTAAAGTATTAAAAGTAAAAAATTAATTAATTAATTAATTAATTAATTAAATGCAGAAAAATGGCTGATATATGTTCAAAAAATCTTCATTTGTAAAGTAAAGCTGTCAAAATAATTGTAATGGACTAAAAAGTCCAGTATTTCCCTCTGAATTGTGGTGGAGTAGAAGTGGAAAGTGGCATAAAAGAAAATACTACTACTACTAATAATAATAATACTAAAATGTACTGATTTATGATGATTTATATGAACAAAATCGTCATTTAAATTGAATGATTTAATAAAAGTACGACATATAAAACATAACGTCATTTGTGTTTTCGGAGGAAAATCAATACATTGCGTTGGTGTGGTTTGTATAGTTATTGTCACAACCTTTTTTTTTTTTTAAAGTGGGGGGGGGGACAGCTTGCTCGCAGTCTCACAGATGAATCATATTGGACATGTCCCTCTGACGGGACGGGACGGCCCGGTTTGGCGAGGCCCCCGTCTGTCTGACATCATCGCCTCTGAAACTATTTCCCGCCTCCGAGGAAGTTTGCACGTCTCCGCCTTTTTTTTTAAAAATCTGCGCTTTCATTAACGCGCAAATGAAACCAGAAGGGGTAGCCACGACGACAGCAATCTTCCTGTTCTGATCCAGTCGGTGGGGCCTCTCTGTGTGTGTGTGTGTGTGTGTGTGTGTGTGTTTAACCTCCCGGCTTTGCCTCGATGTCAGCAGGACTGATTGGCTGGATGAGAGGGCTCTGATTGGGGACAACTCTCACTAACTACCTGCTAATTTAAAGGCTTGATTGGCCGCGGCTCGAGTCCAGAGTGAAGGGCAAACCAACCTGTGCAGGGCGCTCGCACAGTCGCACGTGCGCAGATCGGACGCGCTCCATTATAATTTCCTCTCTTTGATAGAGCGGGGATTAGCATTTAGCACGAAGCCGCGTCTGAGCGGAGAAAGCGGCGGCATTGCTAAGACGGCCAGAAAACAGAGGATTACAAGAGGCTTTTTGCGCTGTAATTTGATTTTAAAAGACTCTTACCTTTTGTTCTACGTGCCCAGTTCGGATGTGCTGGGAGGTTGAGATTAGCGCAGAGAATCGAGTTTGTGACAAAGCCGATTAGCAGGGAAAACAGGGGCCAACAGCAGGTCTTCCTGTTAGAGAATCTGCATTTTAGAGTCACATTCATCCTGCCGAGCTCGTAAATGTTTCTATTTCCCTGTTCCAATTGTATGAAAGTGAATCATATAGCATTGTGTGTTAGTATAAACCGTAGCATGTAACATGTATTTAGTGCGACACTCTGGACTAGACAGGTAGGGGGTGCACACGGGTCTCAGTAGGAGACAAACAGTTATTTCATCCATTTACACATTTCTCAAAAAGAACTATTGTGAGGACATTTTAGTTTCAGCAGAGGGAACGCTGCGCCGGCTGCAGCTGCAGCTGCACTGTGGTCGTCTACTGCCACCTGCTGGATGATTGCACTCCTACACGCCAGACGATGCATTATGTGTGTCAGACGGCAACATTTTTTTTCTTTAGCTGCCTAAAATAAGACTTATTTCAGAACCAAACTACATAAAAAAAAAAAAAAAAAAAAAAAAAGAGCTGGTAAAAATAGAGGTACCTCCAACAACGGACATTTTTATACAGCCAGTATTTTATGCTTTCAATTCACATCACAGGAAAAATGTCACCACGACGCCCATTTAGTAGCTTTTCTGGAGCTTTCGATCATGTCACACAATCTTCCTCAGCAGACTTCAGTTGTCACTGAATTGTCGACGTTCAAATCTCCATTTTCTTTTTTTTCGGAGCGCTCCAAGGCTTAAAAATGGAGTCTGAAAGAACTACTTTTGACCCCTGTTGCTTATGTAAGTAAATGATTAAAAGGGGGGGGGGGGGGGTTCATCATTGAACTGCTTCAACTAAGCTATGATTAATGTAGTAGACATCAATTTTTTTTTTCTATGTTTAGCTCTCATCCACCAACATTGACAAGCAATCAAAAAACTGGTTGCTCAGAGTTCGGCGATGCGGCGACCTCACAGTAATCCTGTGTTTGAACATGTTACACTATTCTGTCACTATTCTCGTGTTGATCTTTTGACGGTTCACTGTATGTAACTCAGTCGTATGTACATTTCCCGGTAACTAAGGTAAGTAAGGAGCCCAGGCCACCAGGAACTAGAGGTCCCTAGTATGCATTCCTGTTATACATAGCAACATCTAAAGGCCTCGGCATGCTTCAAATGAACTAGGTCGTACAACATTATCTGAAAAAAAAAAAAAAAAAGCTAAAGCCTGCGTAGTCTGGACCGAACCACGAACAAAAATTAGCTTGGTCTTTGATGAGGCAGGAAGGAGCGTAAACCCTCGCGACTGAACAAATACACCAGACAACACGCCGTTACCGCTGGTCCGTAAGCGCCGCGACCAACCGACCCAGACCGGAACAGCCCAACGTGGTCCCGTCAGTCGCCGGCGGCCCGAATCATATTCAGAAGTGGCTCAACCCGTCGTAATGCGCGTCCTCGCCTTAAGTCAAAAAAGGGTGGCCTTGCAAGGACAGTCCCGAGGAATCCCAACAAGTGGTCTCTGAGGCCTCAATGGTCAACACTTTCTCAGGTTCCTAACCCTGATGATCAGACTTGGGATAAACGTGGATCATTGGTCAGCACGAACTAATAATCATTGCTTGTGTTAGAGACGCCCAGTTGACAGCCTCTCGTGTATTATTCTTGGACTAGCCAGATGGAGCAATAATTACGGCTTTGGCGTTTTTTTCACACAGTATGTCCAAAGTTAGCCGATCCATCCTTTTATTGAGTTAAATGCATTTTAACCCCTTAACATGGAGATGTTTCCTCCCTTAGCTTTAAGGTTGTTAAAACGATCTACAGTATACCTTCTGTATGTGGCCTCTTTTAGTTCTTCATTGAGGCTATGTGATGTTTACACTGAGTGAAATGTTCAAACCCAAGACGTATTAAACATTTCATACATTATCCCGCAACTCCTATTTGGCATTTTAGGTTTGCGAGCTCCACTAGAATTTGAAATAAAGTTCTGTGGTGAATCAGAATGGAATCTAGCAATGCATCAGTTCCAGACTGTGTCCAGTAGAGGGCACACTCCACTCAACCAGACACAACGAGGATTCTGATTTCGGATCAGCCCTAATCCTCGGCTCCCTGTCAACTGTGTTGCTGTTTGTACACTGTTTAAAAAGTCACCAGGCCTTCCAGGATAACCTGATGTACCGATCACACATTCCAGAGGGGCTTCCCTGTGGTTCTTCTATCTTCATTTAACTAAAAACACAAGATCTATCTATGTTGAAATATACAAAATAATAAACCACACATGGTGCTTACTATTCCGACGATCTCTGGCTATGGTTACAGCTTCAACAGGACTAATTCACGAGTTCTATGTCCGTAGGTTAATGCGTAACAGAAATGTAGAGGGAAAAAAAGGACCCTCTAAGAAAGATTTGTGATTTGAGAGGGAGTTACTTGAGGCATTTGAGTCCATCACCCCCTCTGAAATCCAAACCTTTAGGCCTTTATGCTTAAAACTGTGGAATGAAGTGGACTTGAATGCCCCAGTTGGTGGTTTTAACAGAAGTATCGCCACGTCCCTCTTTCAAAGCCGGCCTATCCAGTGGCCAGGCGCTATCTTGCGGCCCAGCGCGCCCAGTGACTCCCAAGGTTTGGATATGGCGGTGGGCACCGAAAGACATAGTGGCGAAATCACTTCCTGGAACACACTACGGGCTGCTCCATACGTCGTACTTCTTTTTTTTTTTTTTTTTATGCATGTGTAACCACCTATTGCCTGCTTGCAATTAGCTTTAATCTTTCACCGCTGTGTGAAATTTGACTGCTTATTGGTTTCGTCGATGATAAGTGTTAGCGTATTTTTAGCCACGCGAGCAGCATGCTAGAGATTGCAGTCTGTCAGTCAGCTAGCCTACTCTCCAAGCTCAACTACCGTCACTGTGCCTGAGGTCATGGGGTCAAAATTAAAATTTGTCCGACTATATGACCAGAATTAATGACATTCCGATCAACCTTAGCATGCTAACACTAAGCTAAGATGGCAAACACGGTGTAAATGTTCTATCTGCTTAACGTCAGCATGTTAGCGTTGTCATTTTGAACATGCTAGCGGGCTGACATTAGCGTCTAGCTCAAAGCACAGCCTCACAGCGCTGCTAGCAAGGCTGTAGATTTGTTGTTTGTTATAATGTACTCATCCTCATGTGCAGTCCATGTTTATGAAAGGCTTGCTTTCCTTTTTAACCGTCTCCTGAGTGCCTGGGATTTGATCCCCCCCCCCCCCCCCCCACTACATCCCAACTACAGATATTAATCACATTCCCATCAGCCTTGGCTGTACTTTGTGTTCAGTGCTAATTAGCAAATATTAGCATGCTAACACACTAAACTAAGATGGCAAACGTGGTATAAATGTTACATCTGCTTCACGCCAGCATGTTTACATTATCATTTTGAACATGCTAGCATACTGACATTAGCATATAGCTAATGATATATTTTCGTGAAAGGCTTGTTTTCCTTTTTAACCGTCTACTGAGTGCCTGGGATTAGATATTGTTGTTGTTTTTTGTAGTTTTCTTTTTCTTTTTTTTTTGTAATTTGAGCAAACCGGCCCTTTAACAGAGATGGAAAACGTGACAAAATATAAAACACGTTCCGTCTGTGTAAGCTACAGCAGCTGTCGACACGTGCAGAGGCCTTGTAGGTGGTTTTGTGGCATCAGTAGCAATGCTCCCAGACTCTCCCTTCACCCACACTTAAGAAGTGGACAAAACAACCAATAGTTTTTTTTTTATTGCCATTGTGCATGAACTTTGACACTGCAGGTTACACAAGGAGTATCATGTCGTGAGTTGATGAAGACTCTGACCTGCCAGTGATGTGCTCTGGTCACTCTCAGTGCTGGTTTTGTATCAATTGATGGCTTTAGCAACAAACTACTTGCTGATCCAGCCCCCCATGCTCAAAACCAAGGGAATGCAATATGAGACGCCTGTGTCAAAGAACGGACAACACCTTTTTTTTTTTTTTTTTCTTCTCCCCCCTTATTATTGCACACATCTAGTTTACCAATGTCGAGTATATGTGGGACATTGGGAAAGCCATAGCTCTTAGTAAGGTGCTGAAATGTCTTAAGAAACCACAACATTGCATTGAGCCTCTTTAAAAGCCACATATATACAAAATATGAATGGAGCGTCAATGCAGGGATTCCACAAGCACACCAGATATCAAAATAAATGGGGGGGGGGGGGGGGGTTTACATTTCACGCTTGCAAATGAAAAGTTGAGGATCATTTATACTTGGGCAGGGCGATGCTCATTTAACAGCCGAGAGGATGGTGTTCTCCACAGAATGCATGAGATGTATCGGAAGGTTTCGTTGCTTGGTGGTAGCATCAGGGCGCCTACAACACTCGGTAATAAACAGACAGACAGTGAGAGGGAGGCAGGCCAGTGTGATCCTTTTATCTGTGCATGAAACGGACGAACGCGCTACTGTATGTGCAAACCAAACGCCCCTTAGTACTGTAGCTAGTCTCTTCCGGCGATCAAATCAAAAAAGGCTGAGAGATATTTTAGGAATGAATCATCATGAGCCTATTTATGTCTCGGATGCTAAAATCTCATGGAATGCGTTTGAGTGGAATAGCGATTCTCCGGGTTATCGGAACAGTCTTTTAAGTTTGGATGTGCAGGTTGGGGTGAAAAGTTGTACAAGCACTCATCTTGTATGGCTGGACTTCATTTTTAGCTTGCGCAAACGGACCGAAAAAAGTACTAATTATGCAAATGTCAAGTGCGGAAAGCTGGCGTTAAATGCTTTATCAGATTTGTAATGTTCTTTTCCTCATTCCTGTCATCGGACGGTTTCTGATTCTGACTTTTGGCCACTTGAGGGCAGCAGAACAAGCTCAAAACACATGGACGCAACCACAATGTAAGAAACTAGCTGCCAAAGAAAGTGGAACATTTAACAGCTAAAAAGCCAGATTTTCTGTCTCAGGAGGTGGTGGAGGTCTGACTTTGTCTGTATACTGTTTGGTGGGGGGGGTGGGGTGGGTAGCATACAGAGGGAGTTTTAAGACCAAAACAATGAGCTAAAAGAGGCTAAAACACTCCATCGAGGTGATTAGAACCGGGGGGAGAGTTGGGTGAAATTCTCTGCAGGTTCGTCACTACAAGCGTCCCCTTTCACACTACACATAACCATTTGATCCATTTTATGATATAAAAAATATTGTATAGTGCAGCTTTAAATCATAATTTTGCCAATCAAGATTAGGGTTAGGCTACATTTTGTTTGGGCTAAATTCTTCTTCTGCTGTCTTGTGATTAGACAACTTCTACCATTTGAGAACCTCAGCTTGTTTTGTCAAATGAAGAAAAGGGTTTTGTAAAAAAATATATATATATTCAGAGTAAGGTGCTGAAGGAAGCATTGTTTTGTTATCAGTACTGAAACACAAACGATACCCGCCCCACTGTTCCCCTCGCTAGCACGTTGGAATCTATACATACATATACGATACATGATAGGGCGAACTCTTTTTCTTCAAAATTCAAACGAAATTCAATCTCTAATGCGCCGTCTGAACCCCAAAATTTAGCTAGCGACTTGTGCGTTCTAAAAAAAAAAAAAAGCTATGATGTGTCGCCTGCTGCCTGTTGTCCTCGGTAAACTGGGTAACGCAAGATGGAGGGAACTAGCAAGTCGTGGCTGAACGCGTAACGGCGACGCCAAACCCTCTGAGAAGTAATGTGCATTTTGGAATTGGTACCGTGGGTGGAAATGCAACTGCCTTACGTTAGCGTTGCCATGACACCGCATCAGAGTAACCGGTTAACGCATTTGCTTAACTCGAGCGTGACGGCCCTACGAGCTAGTAGCTTGTGGCGGCTAACGCTTGGCTTGTGCTACTGTTCTGTACGACTCTTGCTCAAATCGGCACACTTGGAAGAGATTTTACTGCCACTTGGTCTGGTACGACTGGCAGCTTGTGGTGGCTGCTATTAGCTAACGTTGGCAAACTTCAGATAGATATTGCTGTGTAACTGACATTACCGGGTCAGTTTGCTGATTTTGGGACTTTTGTGCTACTGTTACATCATGCTAACGCGTTTACAGTTGTCCCGTAAAATGGCCGCTGTTCCGCAAAACTTACATATGCTCACTCGCTTCCTTGTTAGCTCTCATTCATTCAAACTGGGGGGGGGTTTTCAGTACCAGTTCTATTACACCTGCCAGTCCAATTGTATTGACTGATACCTTATCACAGATATTGTACCGTAATACGTTTCGGCTCATAGACCACTAGCGATTTTCCAAATGGGAAACGTCGTATCTGTACACCTTCTTTAATAATCCAACTTCAGGGGATTCAAAATTGTTTGTTACGTGTTTGTGTTAAAAAAGGAATATCGGCCAATATATTGTGATCTTTTTATCGGGTCGAGTTACAGTTCTTTGGATAAGAAAACTGAGGTTTAACCGATCAAACGAAGTCCTTTTCTAGCTCAGAGAAATGCTTGTACAACTGCACCTCAAAAATCTGCACCTGTAAAAAGAACCGAATGCTTCAGTTTGATTGTATCCTCGTGCGACGGTACTGCAGACTCGTCCCACTTCTGGTCCACCCACCGTCAGCGGGCTCAGGAGAGCCCATCACGCATTGTCTTCAGGCTTAAATAACCAGCCAACCCGCTGTACGTCATCCAAGTCTCTGTCCAGCATGCTTCCATCAATACACACACACACACACATGCAGCCACTGATGCCGTCACTCACAGTGTGTGTGTGTGTGTGTGGGCAGAGCAGGCAACCGTGAGGGAGGATGCCCCCTACTTCAACCCTTTAACCCTCTCTGCAGCTAGCTATAACCAGTCCAGCGTCAGACTGGACTCTGGAACAGAAAGGGAATGATTCGTCTGGGAATGAGAAAGAAAGGGGGGGGGGGAAGAAAAAAAAAAAAAAAAAAAAAAAAAAAACAGGAAATCAATGAGAGTGAATCTGTTCGGCTTTGTCAAGCTGCAGATATCTGTATGGACATACATTCCAAATTACCTGAGTATAGACT
This sequence comes from Enoplosus armatus, assembly GCF_043641665.1. Classification (NCBI taxonomy): domain Eukaryota; kingdom Metazoa; phylum Chordata; class Actinopteri; order Centrarchiformes; family Enoplosidae; genus Enoplosus; species Enoplosus armatus. Next base: position 1,796,895 of record NC_092195.1, read on the forward strand.
CTGATTGTGAAATACCTGAAGCACGGCCAGATGCAGACACTGTGCGACCAATTTGAGGCCATTTTTGTCCTTTTTCTCTTTTGCCAAATTATTCTCTCATCGCATTTTCTTCTTCTTTTTTTCTTTTTTTTTTAGAGAGGGTTTAACAATGTGACCTGGATAGTGTAAACATAATCCTGAATAGTACAGCTGTTTTTTCCTGTCCGGTACATAGCAATACAGCAATACACAGTTTTTTTTTTGTTTGTTTTTTTTTTGTTGTTTTTTTTAAAACAAGCATTTTTCGTTCTTTTCATAGAGATATATGTGTGTATATATATATATGTTTAGAGAGCTTATTCATACTGTGAATGTTGAAACGGAACACAACACATAATTTAATCAGAAATATACTACCAGTTTAAAATGCATGCCCCTCCCCCCCCCATCCATAGTGCTCCATTCTTCCCTCCGATGCCTGCATGTGATAACCTTTAACCATCAGGTCCTTCCCTGCCAGCAGCAGCTCAGACATTATGTAGGACAGAACATTAAGGTGGCGAGTCTTTGTGGTGGTGGTGGTGGTGGTGGTGGTTATTCGGGACATTGTTGCTACGTCATGCAGAGATAGGGGGTTGGGTTTTGGGGAGGGGGGGGGGGGCGGGTGGAGGGGGTCAGCACAGAGAGACGTTGGCTCCCCTGGCAGAGCCGAGGGGAGGTGTTGGTGGGACAGTCAGTGTTGATGGTCGGCGGTCGCTAGCGTGGATCCCGGAGCCAGAGGCCAGCTCTGCTCAGGTCTAGCTGATGGTCGGGCTGTCTGTCTGGGGGTCTGCAGTCTCTGAGGGCGAGCCGGGCTCCTCCGGGGGGTCGTCTGTGCTGGTGCTCGTGGAGACCTGAGTGGGGGCGCCGTAGAGCAACGTGGCCCCCTGGGGCTCCGATGCGGAGCCCGCCTCCGCGCTGTCCTCGTCCTCCTCGGGCTCCGAGGCCGGGGTGAGGTGCAGGGAGCCGGGCAGTTTGACGGGGCAGAACGCCGAGCCCGTCGGGATGAAGTTGACCTTGTTTTTGTCGGGGCAGGAGAAGAGGGGGACTGACGTCGATGTGGACTGCCTGGAGCTGCAGAGAAACATATGCAGCGTCAGTGAGGGTCGCGCGTTCCCGAGGCAGCACAGAGGCGTTTCAGTTCAACACAAGTATCAAAACAGCCCATACCTCGTCTCCTCAAAAGCTTTAATCTTCTCGCAGCCCTCTGGCGGCTCTCGCTTGAACATGTAGCTGTTGTTGGGTTTGGGCGAGGAGGCAAACTTGGGCAGTGGTGAGCTGCTTCCACTGTCTGCGAACACACATACAGTGTAGATACAGGCTTACGGACAATAATCACCGGCAGCGTTTCCGGGGCACTTTCGATTCGAGCTGCAGCGAGCACTCGATTAACCGATTATTCGATCGAAAGAAAATGAGTTGGCAACTGTTTTGATAATCGCTAAATCGTTTCTGTCAAACGTTTGCTGGTTCCAGCGTCTTAAATGTTGTGGATTTGCTGCTTTTTCTTTGTCGTTTATGACAGTAAATGAAGAGTCTTTGGGGTTTTGGACTATTTGAGGGCGTCACTTTGGGCTCTGGGAAATTGTGACGAGCACTTTTCACAATTTCTTCACATTTTATAGACTAAACGAGGGGGGGGCGCATAGTAAAATAAAACCAATGCAGTTTCCTTCCTGTATACTGGTGCCTAATTCAAAACAATTTTCGTCTATTAAATTGTTGATTTTAGGATAGTCTGGCTCACTGGATGTAGGCTGCTGGGACTATTTCAGTCGCCATTCCCCTCCCCTTCCGCTTTTCAAAACAAAACAAGTCCCCCCCACCAGACACTATTTTGCTAGGGCAGCGCCGTTGCATCGCCGCCCAAGACGATTGTGATTGGTGTAAAGAAAAACAAAGCCAGAGCGTTCCCCCCTTCCCCCCCTATCGCAGAACGACGATGGGTAGAGCCAGACCTGTCTTCAAAGTGTGGAAGACAGGTCTGGCTATGCGAGACTAATGTAAGGCTAAAGATAGATTGTCTACCTGCTGTCCTCTCAGCTCTTCAGGAGGACAGCTGGTTGTGAGGACAGTCACCTACTTACAGAATATAGGCTATAAAAGTACAAATAACAAACTAAGGCATTGGAAGTCACTGCTGTGGGATACAAAATGGAAGTTGGAATGGAAGAGTTTCCACCACAGAGGATCCACCACAAATATGTGGTTGTGACTGGACTGGTCTGACAACATGAACACACCATTTACTTGCCCTTTTAAGTCAATGCTTCAAAGATAGTTTGATGATACCTTTATCCCGGTCGTACAGTAGGTCCTCTGTGGAGTAAGGACTGCCGTCGTGTGATTCGGGTGGGCAGGCAGGCGAGGGGCAGGGCGACAGGCTGGAGCAGCTGCTGGACCGGCCGGGGGCTGAGGGAGTCTGGGTGTCGATGCTGCGGGTGCTGCTGCTGCGCTGCTGGGGAGGGAAGGGTGCCCGCCGCCCGTCAGGGACCTCCAGGGACTGCAGAGTCCGACAGGAGACAAGACAGCAAGATGCTGATCAGAGCCGAGACAAGGTGAGGTTGAAAGATCTCTGTGTGAATTGAAATGAAAGAGAACCCCCCCCCCCCCCACCTTGAGCTCCTCCTTCTCTCCGTTGTCTTTGATGAAGACCTTCTCCAGCTCATGGTTGATGCCCTCCATGCTGCTGGGCACCCTAGAGATGGAGGGCTTTGGCACTGTGATGTTGGACAGCGGCATCTGGGCCGACTTCGACATGGAAAACTGCTGCAGAACACAAACACACACACACACACACACACAGGGCGTTCAATTAAGAAAAAGCATGGCTAACTTGGCTTGTTTACTATATTGCTGAACGTCACCGTCACCCTGGACATCCCGCCGAACCCTGTTCAAAAACATGGCCGAATCTGGTCGAATATTCGTGTTGAACAGCCAAATCCGATTCGACTGACAAAATTCTGAGTTGGGTACAGCCCTAGTTTGGAGTTTAGTTTCACTTCCTGTTCGTGCGTTCACATATCATTCTTAATTGACCGTTTAGCGATCGCTTTCAGCTGTACGGAGATGCGTTAACCGCTGATGCACACCTGAACGTGGCTGGTTGTGGAGGTGTGGTTGGTAGTGCTGGTGGGGGCGGTGTGGGTGATGGTGTTGTACTGGAGGGGGGACAGTCGGTCCTTGTCTTTACTGTGTCGTCCTCCTTGTTTACTGCGGTGGAGCTGCTGCCGGAGCTTCGCGATCTGCTGGTATCAGATTGGGAGAAGGGGAGAAGACACCGGAGACAGAAGAGAAACATAAAACATTTAGCAGGCAGGCGGACCAGGACGTTATAATATAAGTCAATACATAACTGTATAGTAACCTATAGTACCTGCTGCTCCCCGAATATAATGACTGGTCCTGGTCTGATTACTCTATTATCCCCCGAGCTAAAGAGAACCAATACTACAAACTTACTACAATTTCCCCCCGGGGATCAATAAAGTATTTCTGATTCTGTAAGGCTTGGGATCTCCAAGACCTTTTCATATTGTCATAACTTATGTGGCTTATTTGCTTGATGAGCGGCAACAGTTTTTTGTTTTCTTGAAAAATGACAACAGACTAAACTGAGCATGGCTTTCATGGTCGTCACTCTCCTAATCACCTCACTAACCTTGAGATTCATCTCAAGATGCCTTGTGGGGGACCTGGCCCCCCAGGGCTGGGAACACTGCATGAGAACCTACTGAAAGCTCCAATTTGCACATGTAAACTAGTCGGGAACCTCTGGGTTCATGTTCGATTTCCAATGCGGCGTCATCATCAACGGGCACACACCAGAAAATGCCTCTGGACGCTACGACCAATCAGAGCGATGAAACGTGTGACGTAGCCGTAGGCTGCTAGGCTAGGTAGCTAGCTTTGACATCCAATTCACATGGCTTCCAGTTCCAGACGTTTGGCATGACATGATTTAGAAGCTGACACTTTAGAAGCCACCGTTCGTTCAGAACGTCCCACATCAGCAGCAGCCATCTTGGTTGATTACGGAAAAAACTTTACTTTCCATGACATGTGCATCCACTTCCTGGTTAAAGCTTGGACAGGAAGTCAACAGATTATTTCTGAAACTTAAAAAGGAGTCATCGGGTGGCATTGTGATATTATAAAGAGGACGGTCTAGGCCTGCCCTGTATGAAAAGTGCCCGGACGTTCTGTTATGACTTGGCGCTATATAAATTAAATTAAATTGAATTAGAACTACATCAGCATACCCATGAGCACCAGTAGTTGTTCAACTTAACAATAGTTTTAACACAACGACGACAGAAGACCCAACAAAAACAAGAGTTTTCTTTGACTGCGACGAGGTTTGCTTTGACCAGAAATGATGACACACCTACTCTGACATGCTGTCGGTCAGATCCAGGCCGGATAAGACAAGATGATGAGTCTGATTGTACACACTGATATCCCTGCCAACATTTCTTTGGGTGTCGACCTAAAGCAGCTGCACTGCTCAGGTCTGTCCCCTTTCCTCTTCCTCCTTGTGGCTCGTCTATTGACATCTGTGGAGTCCCGTGTCGGCGCCGCTCCTCCTCCTCCTCCTTTGCAGCCCTGTAACGTGCCCATGCACACATTAGCGAGGGCCCGAGCTGTCGTCCGGCCCCGGAACCTCATTGTTCCCTCTGCTGCACAAATTGCAGCGGGGGTTATGGCCATTGCGAAGATGGTGAAGAGGGTAGTTAAGAGTGAAGATAGCATTATCTGCTGCCTCCCTGCTGCTGCCGATAAGACAGTGCCAGCTTCGGAGGATGTGTCTGTCGCTGCTGCTCACCGTCAGCGCCACAAAGATACGTGTACCAAACCTGCGATGCCACACGGGAGGTGATGAAGAAAATGTTCATAATACAACAACTGCACTTCATTCACTACTGTTTCTACCTTCTGCCACATAGTAAACTTGTAGGTCTGATGGCGTTTTTTCAACAATGCCACCGAGAGATGAGAACATGGATAACAAACAAGTATCTCGACCTACTCTATTCAAAGACTTCCACACCCAGAGCCGTATTGATAGTCCAACAGTGTAAGGAGACTTTAAAGGAGTAAAAGGAGCAAAAGGTAAAACTTGTAAAGTAAAAAGACTGACCTTTTTAGTATGACAAAGAGTTATATTAAGGAGTGTCTGTTCTCTATGATTTCTATGCGGATTTTTGGACGTTTATTCAGAGACAATAACCCTGGAAAGTCATGCCGAATCTAAAAAATACATGCGTCATGTCTGTGCGTCCAGATATGTCCGATTAAAGAGTGGGGCTTTTGCTCCGAACTGCCAGCTATGTTGGCGAGCGGGCCAAGCTACAATAACAGACTTTGTTGTCGTCTTGCATGCACCTGTCCCTGTCACCCCGAGCAGTATTTTTTTGCTTTCTCATCGTCGCGCCTCTAGTTTCTCGGCGGTATGCGCGGACAGAAAGAGCAGCCAACAGTTTGAGCTACCGGACTGACAAGGTGGGGCTATATGGAGAACTCAATCCCTGCAGAAAATCCGAAAGCCGACATAAATTGCGAAGCACAGCCGAAGTGGAAGAAATATGAAATGGATTGCGCTACATTGCTGGAAAAACCTGGAATAATAATTTTAAAAAGCAAGGCAGAAAAAAGCTGAATACAAGCACGAATAGCTGAATATTTTGATATTTGAACATAGCTACAAGTACAGAAAAGAGGTAAGAACCGGCTTTTATTTTGAAAATCCAGGCTGGAGAAGGGGTGTGTGTGTGTGTGTGTGTGTGTGTGTGTGCACCAAAATGGGTTTCTTTCAGTATTTTTCTCTACTCTTTAACTATTTTTTCAGCATGGTTCGTCTCCCAACCAGTATGGTATGGAACCTCAGACTGTGTGGTCCTCACAAGGTGTGTCGACATGGGGCATGAGCTCGGACCCCCCCCCCACAAAGGCTTGAAACTATTAACAGTTAAAAAGCAGGGAGAGAGGTCCTAACCAAAGTCAAATCAGAAACAGAAGCACAAACTGCTGCAGACCAATCAGCCAATCGACAGTCCCCTGTGTTTCTGTATGTCGGACCAGAAAATGCCGAGTCATTGTCGGGGGACAACCGGTGACAATAAACAGAGAGCGTCACAAGACGTCACTGAAGTTGTAAGGGTTGTCGCGTCAGACAACTCTGAAACGGTATAAAAGCATGAAACCACTGAACAACGCAAACTATAAAAGGATACGTCACTCACAAACATCTTTCGACCAAGAACTAGAATTACCGCCCCGCTGTCGTACGCCTCTGCCAAACCTTCAAGTTGCAATTTACATCCATGTCTGTCCAGACTCGAATAATATCTGTAGTGAAGACTAGGAAAAAATTGAATACAAGATGTAATGTGTCTTTCTTGGCTCACTATACTGATGATACATATGTATGATTCCAGTGAATATACATTGTTGAACTGATTACTGAAGGATTATCATAGATGTATTGGCTAAACAGGTACACATGTACTTGATTACAGTGTGAAGATGGATTCTTAGAGAGCATGGCTTCACAAAATGTGGAGCTTTTGTTTTCTTGGATGCGAAGCCTCTCTGTGAGCTGTAGGTGAAACTCACTCACAGGCTCACGATGAGCTAGCCGCGCTCCAACGCGTTGTTTGTAGTCACGTGATTCCGGTGACGCTCGAAATTCAGAATGAGGCAGGAAGTGGAAGGCAGAATGGAGATGGAGGAAAGCCCGTACTGTGCTCGTCAACATGTGTGTGAAACCTGCAACTAAATTGTGTCTAAAAACCTATTTCGAGGTCACAATGACCTTTGACCTTTTTGAATCAAAAGTGTCACCTATTCATTGTCACGTGTGGTCACAATCTGCCCTTCCGTTCCTGAGTTGTGTTGAATGATGGCCAAAAAGTGTTTCCAGGACATAATGATGTCGCAGTCAAGTTGACCTTTGGCCTTTTTGGGTCAAAAAAAATCACTTCATCATTGTATCCCATTAAACATCTGTGTGAGATGTTGTCATAATTACCGCAATCAATTCAAGAGTTATGGCCAAAAACATGTTTTGACCTTTGACCTCTTCTTATTCTAATCAGTTTCATCCTCGAGTCCAAGTGGACGTTTGTGCCAAATTTGAAGAAATTCCATCAAGGCCTTCCTGAGAGAACGGGCGGACAGACAACCCGAAAAAAACATATCGCCCACACGGAGGCATAAAAACACAAGGGGTTTCTGGGTAACTGTAGTTCAAATAGGCTGATACAAAGAGCCAAAAATGCACAATCTCACAATCTAAGCTCCATGTTGTGCAGATCTACAGTCCTGTGCATCAAACAACAGGTTTTGGCCTAAATGTGTTTGGGTCAGTATGTTTCACGTTAGTGTCTTGCCTCTTTGAGCTGGTCGACGCTGCCCCAGGACGCAGAGCGCTGGTGGGTGCTCCTCTTCTCTCCGGTTTCCTCACTCCAACATCCGGGAGTCTGGGGAAAAAAACCAAAACAACAACACGTCACACAACTTGTTAGACAATGCTCTTACCGTGACTCCTCGAGGATCATTTCATTAATTACAATTTGGATCTTGTTTTTGTGGTTTTGGCCATCGTTCCTATCCGTTATGATCACGTTGTACTCACTAAAGTCTGTCAAAAGAGATTATCAAAACCTTTGAACCATTCCAGCAATGGATGATCTATGTGGCAAACTGAGAGGCAGAGTGACATGTATTCAACACAACCTCCCCGTCCCAACACCCGGAGGAAAGTGAACTGCTGTCTTGCACATCTTAATGTGTCCAACTCAAAAGGGCCATTTGTTTGTTTTCAGCTGCAAAGTCAGTCCCTAGAGATCGCCCCCCCCCCCGCTTCCCCCGCCCTTATTCTGTCGTCGTCTTCTTCTCCTTCTCTGGCTTGGGGAGGATGAAGAGAGATGAAGCCAACCAGACCTGACAGGGCAGACGTAGGGCGGCATGGTGGCGCAGTGGTTAGCACTGTCGCACGGGAGGTAAAGCTGGTTAGAGCGGGTTGGGGGTTCGATCCCCGGCTGCCCCCGTCATGTCGAAGTGTCCTTGAGCAAGACACTGAACCCTAAGTTGCTCCCGATGGAGACCAGCACCTTGCATGGCAGCTCGGTCGCCATTGGTGTGTGAATGTGTGAGTGAATGGGTGAATGAGACTTAGCTGTAAAGCGCTTTGGGAACCGTGAAGGTTGAAAGGCGCTATATAAGTGAGATCATTTACCATTACCATTTACGTACAGAGATTCACGCCGGGGACGTGGCGAATAAACGACACGAAAATGCGAAATATTCACAGAAACAGATTAACTGAAACATTAAAGGTCCCATGTTGCAGAAAGTGAGCTCTCCATGTCTTGTTTGATTATAAAGCAGCTCTGGGTGCTGTATAAATACTGTGAAAGTATCAAAACGCTCAGTCCACGGAGAAATAAAACAGCCCGTATTCAGACACTGTGCCTTTAAATGAGCCGTCGGGACTTCCGTAAGGTTGTGATGTCACAACTATATAGCCACGCCCCCAGCAGGTCATCTGCTCCAATCACAGCACCCCCTGCTCAGTCTGAGTTATTGAAGCGCTCTGCTCAGGACTACTCTTCAAGTATTTGGAGGTTGTTCAGTTTGTCTCAAACAGCTTGTTTCAGACAGAGGGGGGGGGGGAACTGAGGGGCTGCAGAAAGGACCAGGAGGAGATACATAAGGACTTTTTTTAACTGTGAATCATGCAAAGCTGCTCTCGTGGAGTCCCAGAATAAAAATATAAAGCTGGAAATGAGTATAGTACGGGGCCTTCAAAGTAATGATTTAACACACGAGTGGCTAGTGAAAGGAGGAGCAACCCCACCCGCCTAATTTAAATCAGTCGGTGCGTTTATAAATGGCTCAGTGGTATGAATTTGCCAGCGATAGGCTTAAATGTACGAACAGTTTTGCCTGGTTCCAGACCTCTGACTCCTTTGCTCAGTGATTGAAATAGGTCTGCTGGTCTGGTCCGCATGTGTTCACTGACAGCTACTTCCCCTGGTTGGCGAGACAATCGACCAGAGCTTTGTAGGCAGGACTACTACAAATGGAGAGGTCTTCCTAGCTTCTACAGTTTACTTAAATCTGAACTAATGACATGTATTTGTTGAACTGGCAGAATGTACACGCTTTTGAGGCGTTCTTCCTGTTTGCATGTACACTGTGTGAGTACACTGCAGTGGGCTGCAGGTGCCCAGCGTGTGTTCTGTCAATGAAGCGGCACCTCACAACCACGCCTTTGTGTCACTTCAAGAGTCAATGATAAAACTGATAAGCTAAGGGCAAAGGGGTCACCTGGCTTTTGAAGCTCCACAGCATGCGTAGGTGGTAAATGTCACACAACCTGGAAGAAGCAGGATGTATAGACCAGTGTGTGTGTGTGTGTGTGGGGGGGGGGGGGCATCTGACATTGAACAGCATGAGAGGATCACAGGGCAGGAAGGTGTGGGCACAAATGAAGGTCAAGGATGACACAGAACATGAACTACTACTGCGCAAGAAAAGAAATGACACCGATATTTTACAGTCAGAGTGTACGCTGAACTACGGCCCTGAAGTGCACACAGTGTGCTCACGCTGAGGCGATCCAGTCTAGCCAGCGCACGGTATGATGAACTGATGTCTTTACTTTGTAAATCCTTTACAAGTCCGGTGCTGGTAGATATGTGTCCTATCAAGACTGACAGTGGTGACTCATGCAGTACTCACTCAAAACAAAACTGGTCTTTAGAAAACCGCAGCAGACTTTTTTTTCCGGGGGGAGCAAGTTGCATTGTTCAAAATACCTGTAACAGTACAGAAGTCCGCACACGTTTGCATCCAGTTAAGTGGGACAATGTAGGCTGTAATGCAAACAGTTCAGTTTGTCAGATGCATGCGACATTTATGATTTATGATTTTCCTGGTCGACTAGTAGTCGTTAGAGCACCGCAACTTTACAGACTTTTGGCTGGAATAAAGTCTTCGCTCGGGTGTAACTGCCGTGCTGTGCCCGGAGCAGAGGACGAACCTTTAAACCGAGTGTTCACAGCAGTCTGAAGCCTGAGCTTTTGGCTCGCAGGGATTACTTTTACATTCGCTTACCTCATTAATTGAATCTTTGGCTGCGTTTTAATATGAAAAGCCAACATTGTGACATTATATATATGACAGAAAATAAGGAAAAGCAAAAGCATTCATTCATTTCCATTCCTGTTTCATCCATTTCCATTCAGTTGTGAGTGGCTTTGGTACTGTTACCTTGGCAGAGCGGCGGCCCTTAGTCAATTATTGTACCAATGTCGAGCCCATGTAATTTGCAAACCAATACATTAGTATACAACAATAAAAAGGCCAAATTCTGAACTGTCACCAAAATGCCACATGACTTCATCTCTGTACAGCAGGACACGTGGAGGGGAAAAGGGGGTGGGGGGCTGTGCTCACCTGTGTGGATTTATCTTTCATACAAGATGGGTAGTGCACATGGGGGTCACGAGGCCACTGCCCAGTGAGGTAGGGCCCAGTGATGGTGCCCAGGGAGGAAGTCCGCCAAATGGCCCCCGAGCTCCGCACCTGCTGGGATTTTGCCCTTTCAACTGCACAGATAAAAAGACAAGAAAGAGATTAGCTCAGTGTAACAGGAACTCTAGTAGTGACATAGAATTAACACCTAAATCCACACTCGCTGCTCTTTGCTGCTTTTAGCTCATAGTTTGGGTTTTGGCATTGCGAGCAGTCGTTTTCTGCCAAAAAAACAAACAAAAAACAAACCAAAAACAAAACTCTGATCAACCCGCAGACAAAGCACTAGCTGGTGAGTGTGTTCGAACTCTCTGCAAGCTAAAGTCCTTCTCCGCTGTCTTCAACACTCAAGCTGTGGTGGTGGTGTGATAGACCTGATGAAAATATCTCACCGACATACCAACTTCACACACGACCTCAGGAACTGCTGCAAGGCTTGTGTTGTCATCCGTCTGTACAGTATTGTGTGTGTGTGTGTGTGTGTGTGTGTGTGTGTGTGTGTGTGTGTGTGTAACTCAGTATGTTTCTACACCAGAGGCAGTAATATTTACGCCCTGCTTGCCTTCCAGCCATACAAAGCTTAGGTCCATCTTCATGGGCCCATATCCGTGCCAACACAATGGAGGGTGTAAAGAGTGCATCATCAAAACTGCATTCCTGAATCATCCAATAAGACAGTGTGTTAGCCTTGTAATTCAAGTGCACTCTACACTGTACTGTTCTGTTGTGTTTCCCACACACAGGCTCTACTTGGGCGGCCCGCCCAGGTAGATAAAATTACTGACATTCCTGACAATGTGTCAGTATTTGAGTGCATTAACTGTTACAGTGTTACCAGAGTTATGGCCAATCAGCCACTGTTGAATGAAAAAAATTTATATTTTTCAAAATAAATGACATGGCATTTGTTTTGGTTTTCCCTGCTGTACGGAAAACATAACAAACCGTTACCCCAAAACCGAGGTACAGGCCGAACCGTGAATTAGTGTTAAAAAAAAAAAAAAGAAGAATACCTTGTTGTATTTAATGTGTTAATTTTAATGTTACACATCTTATTGTAACTTATGAGGGTAGTTGGACGGGCTAGCTAGTAATGTTAGCCTCGACGCCGAACGAACAGTCAGTGCAAAATGATGTAACGCAGTTAAATTAGCGAGCTAACACAACAGCTAGCTAACACAACAGCTAGCTAACGTTACGTCATTAACCTTTGTTTGACTAGTTTATTACTGAACTCTTCTTTTGAACATAGTACAAGAAAGAGTACTTCTTTATGCGTCATTAAATGAATATGAAAAACTGTTCATTACTGCAATTGTTTTTATTGCAAAGGCCATTCCAGTACTCTTTGAGTCCTCTGGTATTTTTGCTTGGTTTTCACCCCCCTCAATTTACAGACTCTTGGCATGTGTCTTAGCTAGGCATGACCTATATTGTTGTTTTCAGAATAAGTTGGGCTACTCAGGAACGTTTTTAGTAGTTTCTGAATTTCGGACAGAGGTAAACAACAGCCAACTTCTCGTTACTGGTGACTGTCGGATTTTGTCGTCTTAAATGACAAATGTCGCAGGTAGATTCGATCAGCTATAACTAGCTAGCCGATTAAGCTAATGTTAGCTCCGTATGCAAGTGAAAATTAGTGTGCGAATGTGAGTTCTGACACCCGGGTGTTAAAAATACACAGATTTCTAGAGCTCCAACAATTGCCCAACCCTTCCATCAAAACAATAAGTAGTTCCGGTCACAAGCAGCATCTTCCTCAGAAACATGGGAAATGTTTTACTATGTTGCCACATTGCCCCGCTCTGAGGGCAAAAGAATAACGATCTATAAGCATCGACCAAATCCTATGCGTGCTCGCACGTGATGCCGTGTGTTTCTGTTGTAATCTGGTGTCTTGGCTTCTGGTCCAACAGTAGAGAATCCTTTTAAACAAGGTAGAGGGCTGGGTCACTTGCTATATAAATCCCCAGGATGACAGGTACAGTCCAGTGATCTTCCAAATATGTTAAGTAGCTCAACAAGGTGCCAAAGAGTTGCATCACAGGAAGAATATCCCTCTTCCTCACAGTCTTCCTTCTGTTTGGCTCCTCATTAGAATGACTTTTATAGACCAGTACTTCTATCTACTATCTACCTAAACTATCGAGCACAGAGCATCCAGGCCTCCATAGACATGATGTTGTTTTAATCAATTAGAACCGGTATCTGAGGCTAGAAATAATATTCTTTTCCAGATTTACCTATATATACGGATATGTTACACAGAGCACGCAATTCATTTGTCACGTTCAGAAAGGTTAGAGTTATGATTTGAGACAGTTTTAACAGAATTGCCAGAGGCCCCACAATACGACATTATCACGATACTCAAGTCACAATAAGATGATATTGCGATTTTGAACATTTTGCGATATGCTCTGTATTGCGATAACATATATTGCGATATATTGCAATTTATTACCTTCTGTCAACATTAGTCACCAAAGGAAAAAACTCTGCAGCCCCTTCAGCAACTTTGTATTTATTTTATTTTGTATTTGTAGTCCTCAGGAAACGTAATTCCGGTGTTCATCATCCCTGATTACACAGGCTGCAGGGACACACATTTGTGGTGACGGGCACATAACGTGGCATAAGGGTAAATACACAGTTACTAAGACACTGGTTAGCTAGTTCATCCTTTATTTAGACAGCTAGCCTCACTGAGATCAGGGTCTCCTTTTCAACAGAGACCTGTGTACAAGATAATAAATACCGAATTCATTTGAATAATGGCATGCTCAGGCAGCCCTAATGTGACGTGACAGAGATAATATTATTTATACTGTGACCCAAATTAAGCCCTTTACTAATTTTAGGTGCAGATGATTTGGTATCACTGGAAACAACAGTTTCAACGACTCGCATGCATTTTTAAAACCCTAGAATGAGGACAAGCAGTTGTGCTCATTGTCTGAAGTGGTGTACTTACCGTAGTTACAATGTTCGCTTTATTCATCTTAAATCCAAAAGTTAAGGTTTATAAAAAGCCTGGGAATTTGTTTACAACCTGTCTAAGCATCCGACCATTTGAGTTTCTTGCCGGCCATTGCAGTTCTTTTATTTTTTTAGCAATGTCACCGCGTTCCCAGGTCTCAGCAATTGACACATTGTTGATATTTTTTTCATTGTATGAAAATAAGACCCAAATTGCAGTACAACTATCCTTTAATTTGAAAAATCTGAATAATACCAGCTTTGAAACCCACATGCAGGTCAAACACTATCAGAAAGGCTGCACTGTGTGAACTATATGGACATTGGGGTCACTCAGCCACTGTATTCCAAGACCTGCTTAGTTAAACTGGCCACAACTTTACTGTTAGACTTTGGCACAAACAGTAAACAATAATACAAACGCTACTACTGGCTACATGTCAGCATTTTGTTGGTGGTATGAGGTCTACATTACATACCGAATATGGACATCGAATGACTATTGCACATCTAATTGTTTTGAAGATTTCATGAACAGTTGTGACCCTGCTGTCTCAGACAAACAGCTCAAACTGAAACAAGCCTACTTCCTGTCAGTTTCTCCATTTTTACGTGTGCTTACGTGACCCCAAGAGAGCTACAGTACGCGGCTATCACCACACCACTGAAGAAACAGACGCTCCAGCCTTGGAGTACTGGCCTGGCGTGAGATATTTCATCTGGACTTTAAAATGCTGTTTGGATTTATGATGCAAATGTGTTTCGTTTTATGAAAAACTGGTCTGAATCAAACAACCAATCAGGGTTAGCTAGCACGTAACTGGCCAATCACATCGACTTTGTACAAACAAGGGCTTCTACAGAAGGTTCCACCTTCTGGATTGGAGTGTGAATGAGAACGGTTGGGAGAGAGGAATCAAAACACAGAACCCCCTGATTACTCTGATTGGTTGTTTGATTCAGACCTGGTCCAGTTTTAAAAAAAAAACTAAATACAAAGGGGCGGGTGCTCACAGACACACATTTTCTTTAAAGGAGCCCTTCACAATTAAATATTCTTAGTGACATGCAATGGCCAAATTTAGTTATTTCAGCCAAAATTATAATTCAATAATCTCCCCTTCTGCTTTAATTTTAACATGCTAACATGAGCACAATGATAATCATGCAGATGTTTAGCAGGCCGCTAGCGTGGCTAAAAACATGTAGCCAAATGAAAGGAGCGAAATGACATTGCATTTGGAACATGAGGTCAAAATGAGCAGCAGAATTGCACTGCGGTGCAACTGAGACAGGAAATGACCAAACAGTTGTAAAAGCAAACTGATAGCTGATGATGGAACAGAACTGCTGTTCCGTGCTGACGTACTGACGTACTGCGGGAAGCGTATTGCTTCACTTCCGGCTTCTGTGTCATTGGTAGCGTGTGTGTTTGGCTGCTCTAAGCTCAAACAAGTTATATTTGTTTGGTATATATTTCATTACAGCGGCTAACCAGCCGCTAACCACTTAAACGTACATTAGTTTTGTTTAACACTGATAGTTCTCTCCTTCTTTTAGCGACTTTTTCGCTAATCTCACAGTTGTTTACACACTATTCTGTCTGTTACATTAGCTTAGCAGCTAGCGATGGCTTCTCTCTCTCCTTCTCGCTCTCCTGCTCTGTCCTGCTCGGTGTGTCAGATGTTTAGTTATTCCCCCGCCTCCTTTAGCGATAATGGTAAATGTAATAAATGTAGTTTATTTAGCGTGCTGGAGGCGAGGCTCAGCGAGTTGGAGGCGCGGTTCCACACCATGGAGACGGCTGTAGTCAGCCAGCCCCCAGTAGCCGGTGCGGACCAACTCAGTGTAGCTCCTGCTAGCCGTCCCCAGGCAGCTCCCGAGCAGCCGGGAAGCCAGGGAGGCTGGGTGACTGTCCGAAGGAAGCATAGCCCTAAGCTGAAGCCCACGGTTCACCACCAACCACTTCATGTTTCTAACAGGTTCTCCCCACTCAGCGACACACCCGCTGAGAAGCAGATTCTGGTAATTGGCAGCTCCATAGTCAGAAACGTGAGGTTAGCGACACCAGCGACCATAGTGAAATGCATTCCTGGGGCCAGAGCGGGCGACAATGAATCAAATTTAAAACTGCTGGCTAAGGATAAGCGTAAATACAGTAAGATTGTTATTCACGTCGGCGGTATTGACTCCCGGTTACGCCAATCGGAGGTCACTAAAATTTACGTGGCGTCGGTGTGTACGTTTGCAAAAACTATGTCGGACTCCGTAGTTTTCTCTGGGCCCCTACCCAATTTGACCAGTGATGATATGTTTAGCCGCATGTCATCATTCAACCACTGGCTGTCGACTTTCTGGAGGAGACCTGGTCTGATGAGGAGAGACGGCATTCATCCCACTTTGGATGGAGCGGCTCTCATATCTGGAAATCTGACCGACTTTATTAGTGAACCAAAACCGTGACAACCCAGAGTCCAGACCAGGAGGCAGAGTCGCAGTCCTACACGCTTCTCTGCGCTTCCATTACAGCAGTTACCCACCCAAAACCCCATAATGACTGTGTCTGCCCCCCGACCACTTAAATTAATTCAACCAAAGTTAAACAGGAGAGGAGTCATTAATAAAAACTTTAATTAATAATAATAAAAAATTAAGACCACTACTGCTATAGGCCAAAACAATAGGAAAATTAAGTGCGGACTGTTAAATATCAGATCTCTGTCATCTAAAGCTGTATTAGTAAACAAGCTAATATCAGAGAATCATATTGATCTACTGTGTCTGACAGAAACCTGGCTGTGTCATGAAGAGTATGTCAGCCTGAATGAATCCACTCCGCCCAGTCACACTAATACTCACATCCCTCGAGGCACCGGCCGAGGAGGTGGAGTTGCAGCCATCTTTGACTCAAGCCTGTTGATGAACTCTAGACCTAAACTGGATTATAACTCATTTGAAAGCCTCGTTTTGAGTCTCTCACTCCCAACCCGGAAAACACTGAAGCCAGTCTTATTCGTTATAGTCTATCGCGCTCCAGGTCCATACTCTGAATTCTTATCTGAATTCTCAGGGTTTTTATCAGGTTTAGTCCTTAAAACAGACAAAGTCATTATTGTAGGTGATTTTAATATTCATGTGGACGTTGATAAGGATAGCCTTGGTACTGCATTTACCTCTTTATTGGATTCGATCGGCTTCTGTCAGAGGGTACAGAAACCCACTCACTGTTTTAATCACATCCTCGACCTGGTTC
This sequence comes from Enoplosus armatus, assembly GCF_043641665.1. Taxonomy (NCBI): domain Eukaryota; kingdom Metazoa; phylum Chordata; class Actinopteri; order Centrarchiformes; family Enoplosidae; genus Enoplosus; species Enoplosus armatus. Next base: position 1,813,690 of record NC_092195.1, read on the forward strand.
TGACATATGGACTTGAAATTGAACATCTAACTGTCTTTCCATAGAATCCTTTGTTATCGGACCATTATTTAATAACTTTTGAATTCCTATTACTGGACTACACGCCATTAGACAAAAAAGCTTACACCAGATATCTATCTGATAGTGCTGTAGCTAAATTTAAGGAAGTGATTCCATCGGCATTAAATTCAATGCCACATCTCAATACAACTGAGGATTCCTATGCTAACCTTCGTCCCTCTCAAATGGACAATCTTGTTGACAGTGCTGCAGGCTCAATGCGATTGACACTTGACTCTATTGCCCCTCTTAAAAAGAAGATAATAAAACAAAGAAAGTCAGCTCCATGGTATAACACCCAAACCCGCAAATTAAAGCAAACAGTGCAGGAACTTGAAAGGAAATGGCGCTCCACCAAACTGGAGGAATCACGTTTAATTTGGCAAGATAGTCTTAGAACTTATAGGAAGGCCCTCTGTAAAGCCAGAGCAGCCTATTACTCATCATTAATAGAAGAGAACAAGAACAACCCCAGGTTTCTCTTCAGCACTGTAGCCAGGCTGACAGAGAGTCACAGCTCTATTGAGCCATGTATTCCTATAACCCTCAGCAGTAATGACTTCATGAGCTTCTTTAATGATACAATTCTAACTATTAGAGACAGAATTGATCACCTTCTGTCTTCAGGTGGTACCTTACCTTCAAACACAGGAATCTCAGAAACAGCTGTAAAACCTGATGTATATTTAGATTGCTTTTCTCCCATTGACCTTCACCAAATTACTAAAACCATCTCTACATCTAAGCCATCAACTTGTCTCTTAGACCCCATCCCAACCTGGCTGCTCAAAGAGGTTTTACCTTTAGTCAGCACTTCTTTACTAGACATGATCAATCTGTCTTTATTAACAGGCTACGTACCACAGTCCTTTAAAGTTGCTGTAATTAAACCTCTTCTTAAAAAGCCCACTCTTCATCCAGAGGTTTTAGCCAACTATAGACCTATATCTAACCTCCCCTTTCTCTCCAAGATCCTTGAGAAAGCAGTCGCCAACCAGCTGTGTGATTTTCTACATGACAATAAGTTGCTTGAGGACTTTCAGTCAGGTTTCAGAGCTCATCATAGCACAGAGACGGCACTGGTGAAAGTTACAAATGACCTTCTAACTGCATCAGACAAGGGACTTGTCTCTGTACTTGTTTTGTTAGATCTTAGTGCCGCATTCGACACCATTGACCATCATATCCTATTACAGAGACAGGAACATTTAATTGGCATCAAGGAACCGCACTAAGCTGGTTTAAGTCGTATTTATCAGATCGATCTCAGTTTGTACATGTTAATGATGAATCCTCCATGTACGCCAAAGTCAGTCATGGAGTTCCACAAGGTTCTGTGCTTGGACCAATACTATTCACCTTATATATGCTTCCTTTAGGGGATATCATTAGAAAACACTCCATACATTTTCATTGCTATGCGGATGATACCCAGCTATATTTATCGATCAAGCCAGAAAAGCCTCATCAGTTAGCCAAGCTCCAAGCATGCCTTAAGGACATAAAGTCCTGGATGACCTGTCATTATCTGATGTTGAACTCAGACAAGACAGAAGTTATTGTTCTCGGCCCTGAACACCTCAGAAACACAGTATCTAAGGATATTGTTACCCTAGATGGCATTGCCCTGGCCTCCAGCGCCACCATGAGGAATCTCGGAGTTGTCTTTGATCAGGACATGTCCTTTAACTCCCACGTAAAACAAACTTCAAGGACTGCCTTCTTTCACCTCCGTAACATTGCAAAAATCAGGAAGATCCTGTCTCAAACAGATGCAGAAAAATTAGTCCATGCATTTGTTACGTCTCGGCTGGATTATTGCAATTCCTTATTATCAGGCTGTCCCAATAAGTCCCTGAGGACTCTCCAGCTGATCCAGAATGCTGCAGCACGTGTACTGACAGGAACCAGGAAAAGAGATCATATTTCTCCTGTATTAGCTTCGCTGCACTGGCTCCCTGTAAAATCTAGAATAGAGTTTAAAATCCTTCTCCTGACTTACAAAGCTCTTACTGGTCAGGCACCATCATATCTTAAAGAGCTCATAGTACCCTATTACCCCACTAGAGCACTCCGCTCCCAGAGTGCAGGGTTAGCTTGTGGTTCCTAGAGTCTCCAAAAACAGAACAGGAGCCAGAGCCTTCAGCTATCAAGCTCCTCTCCTGTGGAATCGGCTCCCAGTTTGGGTCCGGGAGGCAGACACACTCTCTACTTTTAAGAGTAGGCTTAAAACTTTGCTTTTTGATAACGCTTATAGTTAGGGGCTGGCTCAGGTCCTGCCTGGACCAGCCCCCTAGTTATGCTGCTATAGGCCTACACTGCTGGGGAGACTTCCCATGATGCACTGAGCTTTCCTCCTCTCCCTCTTCATCTTTGCACATTCATCACAGTCCAATGCATGTTACTAACTTTAATTCTTCCCCGGAGTTTCTTTGTGCCTTCTCGTCTCGCAGGTTGCTGTGGATCGTGGTCCTGGTACGCCTGGGTGCTGCCGCCATGGGCCTGCCTGACTCTCATCACTACAGTTATTATGTTTAGTCGTAGTTCTGTTACTATTAAAGCTGCTATTATTAATCTCAGCTAGTATTACAGCTGTAACTACTATTATCAGTCATATTACCAGTATTATTATAACTATAGCTGCTATTTCTACTGCTAGTGCTGCCATACATCTCTGCCTGTCTGCCTGTCTGTCTGTCTATCTGTGTCTCTACGTCTATCTCTCTCTCTCTGTCTCTTTCTGTCTGTCTGTCTGTCTCTCCCTCTCTCTCTCTTCTCTCTCTCTCTCTCTCTCTCTCTCTCTCTCTCTCTCTCTCTCTCTCTCTCAAACCCAACCGGTCAAAGCAGATGGCCGCCCACCTAGAGTCTGGTTCTGCTCGAGGTTTCTGCCTCTTGAAAGGAAGTTTTTCCTTGCCACTGTCGCCAAAGTGCTGTCTCATGGTGGGAACTGTTGGGTCTCTGTAATAACATTATAAAGAGTCGGTCTAGACCTGCTCTATTTTGTTAAGTGTCATGAGATGACTTTGTTGTGATTTGGCGCTATATAAATAAAATTGAACTGAATTGAATTGAATATTGACAACTATCGGAGGACAATTGTGTAGTGACTGCTACTGCTGGCTTTGTGCCAGGGGGAAAACTTCTTGTAACGTGACAAGCTTTGGCTTGAAATTCTCAATCAACACAGTGAAATGTAATCCTGCTAAGTCTTGCCTTCAATTTGTGCATTGAAAATATCAGTTTTAAATGAGCAAAAAACAAAAAAAACAAAAACACTGGTTGTCAGCGCTGGAATATAACAAAGAACATTTACTCAAGTACAATTTTGAGGCACCTGCACTTTACTTCAGTATTTCCACTTTATGCTACTTTATAATTCTACTTCACTACATTTTGGAGGCAAATATTCGTACTTCGTTCATTTGATAGCTTTAGTTACTTTGCAGATTTAGATTATCAATACAAAATATAAATCAACGAGTAAATTATGATGCATTATTATAGGTTAAGGTGCCCAGCAGTAAATAAAGTATTAATTAAAATTAGCCCCATATTTACCAGCTGCAACATTAAAGTGATCACTAATTATAATCCAGTTATATTGCATATATTATTCTTATTATTAGTGCCTTTGGTACTTTAAGTATATTTTGATGCTAATTTCATTTAAGATTTTACTTGCCTTTTTAATATTTAAAATATTAAAATTACCCTTAGATAGATCCAAGATCTAGATCTATAGATCTGTTATGATTTGGCGTTATATAAATAAAATAAAATTGAACTTGAAACTTTTAATACTGCGGTATTGCTACTTTTCCTTAAGTGAGAGATCTGAGTACTTCTTCCACCATTGCTGGTTTGTGGAGGCAAATCTAATATTGATACGTTTGGACTTCCTGCGCAATATTTGTTTCCAGAGATACAAGCCCAAACATTAAGACAGAGCGTATTAATCTATGCAGACACTGCTGGTGTTATGAACAGTATTGCTACTGTATTTCCAGTGAATCAGTGGAGCCACAGGCCCTGTGTGATTTCCGCAACCACAGTGTGTGATGTGTTGTTGTGTTAGTTCGAGTTGCTCAGAGCTCCTGTCTAGACGCTGCGAGTTCATTCTTACATTTGGTTGGTGCCGAAAAAAACCTTTGTGGGATAACAAGGTCATCCAAGCGTGACTTTGAGTCAGACGACCATCTCAAACCGCAGAGAGAGACACTCCCACCCGGGGCTCATACATTATTCAGAAGGTTCTACTTAAAAAGGACCATTTCACAGGTTTTGCATCTCATTTCTGCATACAGAATTTGTCTTGACATAGAATATTAAACTGTCTTTCTCTTGTTTTCCACCCCTACTCAATAAATGGCAGTGACAGGTTTACAGGAAGGTGTACGGATATTAATAATTAACAATAAGAAATGAGAATTTTGACCGATTAATACAGTTAAACAGTGAATAGCCACGATGTTGCTCCTGGGAGACGACTACAGCACCCCCTCATCAAGCTAATGACCCACAGGCAGAGGGGGACACCTGTCCGTCAATGGATCCTCTTCACTAGAGGAAAAGTACCATCTGTACCATCTGAGTATTCTCTGTCACCGGTCTCACAGTCAGCAGGCTGAGAACCGGACTAACCGGAGTTTCTGTTTTGTTAATCTTGCCTGTTAATGGGTTAATGATCGGTTAACGAGGGTCGGCTATTGGTCAGAGAAAAAAAAATCGGAATTAGCACCCCTAGTAAGGTGGGCTGAGTTGAAGCACAAAAAAAAAAGTTAGTCTTTCTTCTTTTTTTAAGCCACCTCCTAAAAGGCGATGTTGGTGACTGTGGACATTCTATAGGGTCTGTATCACAGTCTCATGACAGTGGAACACATTAGCATTAGCCTAGATGAAATCCGGCCGTACCAGCATTTAAAACGGCGAAACTTTGCGACTAAAAATCTAAATGTTTCGTGTCCAGTTCAATTTTAGTAAACTCTGACAAGCAAGTTGCCACTGTTTAGTATAATAGTAACTGACAGTTAGCAAGCTTGCTAGCTAGGAGAGCTGTGGTGACTGACTAGCTCTAACATCTTCCTTACTGGCTAGTGTAATAAGACGTTAGCTTGCCAGCTACAGCAGTTTGCCAACTAGCCCTGTGAGTAGGCTGAATTACTAATATTTGTTTTTAATGAGAGGAGAGAAGATAGTAGGTGTTCCACACAGATTGTTTCCTTCTTCCTGGAGGCGGGCCTTACTATGTGCAACTGTTACTATTACTTACTATTATTTGGATAGGACTCCCTTAAAGAAACGTCCTTAACGTAAGTTACTTTATCATTGAAAATGTCATCACATTTAAGGAAAAGAACACTCTTTGATAACACAACCGTGTGGTGATGCAAGTTAATTCTGGTATACGTATAGTTACCCGAGACGTTTTGGCAGTGCACCAGTTGTTGTCTTATCAGCTGTAGCAACCATAGTAGCAACCGTTTCCGGCTTTGTCACATTGGTGTCAAACTGTGCGCAGACATCGCTCAACTGAAGCCGGGTCCGTCCGGAGCGAGACAAACCCAGGCTCGGAAAGGCGAGCCCTCCTCCCCACAGCGCTCAGGCAGCCTCCCGCTGCAGATTTGGACCAAAGTAATGTCATTGCCACAGTGCCACCGTACTTTAAGCATCTGGTGGTCTGAAGTGCTTGAGCCCAGCTACAATGTGCCTTCAGTGTGCACGTTAGTCCGCTGTGCCTGCCCTGTATAAACCAGCACAATGACAAAGTTATAATAACGGTCCAAAATGATGTGAAATGGCAATGGAACGCCCACCCCTGCACAGCTGCACAGCACCTAAGCCCTCTAAAAACCTGGTTATGAAAACCCCAGTTAACAGTTTAGCTGCAGGGCTGCAACGAAGGATTTTTCTTTCATCATTAATTAATCGATTACCTATGGATCGTTTAGTCTATAAAATGTGAGAAAAGTAGTGAAAATTGTCCATCAGGAGTTTCCAAAACACACTCAGGTTTACCACCAGAGAAGACAGAGAAAGCCCCGCAAATATGCTTTTTCTTTTTTGCATGTACACCAAGCCAAACCAAACCTGATTTGCAAACTGTCGATCTTATTCAAATGTGTCTGAATATTGAACTTAACACTGTTTACACCTCTGCGTTTTGTTTCAAGCCGATATTTGTTTACATCTCGGCAAACCTGCCCTGCGAAAAAGCCATGCCGAATCCGTTCCCGTTGGCACTGTCACCATGGATGTGCGGGCAGCATTCACTGGGTGGCTTTTGATACTGAGGAAAGCATCTAAAAGATGCCGATTGTGAGGCTGGGTCCGTTGGTAGGAACTTATATGTTATAAAGGAATGATTACCTGCACATATCCAAATAATGTATTCGTGTTTGTTTACGTCCCTGAGTCGATAACTCCAACCAACACTACAGCAGCTACTTTCACTGCTTAACTCCTCTTTAGCTGAAGGAGTGCTAATTAGTGAAATCACAATCCCCTGCTACGGTCTTTGGCTGCAATGAAAACTTGCACGCACAGTTTCCCTTTAGTGCCTTACATCCTGTTTTTAATCTACATATTCATTGGAAATCCTTTTATACTACACTTACATTTTGTGGCCAAAAACATGAGTATAGTTTAATTCCTTTATTTGTCTAAAAGACACGTTTGCAAACAGCTGCCTTCATACACATCCAGCAGACACAGAGCTACATTAGTGTTTGTATGCAGCCGTGTTTGTGTCCAGCTAATGAAAGTAAGTCCAGTATTCTTGCTGCTTTTTAGCTCTGCTTTGGTCTCCGCCAACTCTTGAGAAGATTATCTGGCCCTTTAGCTGCTAAATGCTCCACGACATTCACCAGTTAGTGAATCACTCTGTCTGCCTGCTGTTTAGTGCTGTGCCAGTATTATGCAGGGTTTTTTTTTTGCTGAAAACAAGGCTTCTGATAGGGCCATTTGTGGGGCTCTAAAACAATGAGCTAAACTAGATACCATGACTAGACAGATGGGATCACAGCGGCAGCGACGTCATTCTGACCCATGAGTATTCAGTATTCATTCATTACTGCATTATTACATGAGTATTGGTCGGACCACACTCACATACTAACATAGTATTTTGCGTAAACATGACTTAAAACAAATGTAACTAACTGCACCTTGCACGGTTGCGACAAAAGTACTCAAAACCTCTTGTGTGGTAGTTCCCGCTAGAGTGGGTGTCTCTGGGACCACATTTTGCCATGATGACACACACACACACTCACAAGGTGAAAACAGTACCCGCTGCACGCTGTCACGGCTAGTAAAAGATGCCAAAAGGCGCCGTAGAGCTGAGGGGAACTTTGCAGAGTCATTTGATCCATTGTAAACATAGAAAATAGAGATTATTGCAGCTTTAAATTTTGCATTAACTAAAACGTGTTCCTAATGACCACGACAATGTCTAAATAGACCAAAATGTCCACAAGAAGATGGCGATAAAACGAAGTAATGTCAGTGCATCTACCTATCTGTGTAATATGTTGGACTGTGATGGCACAAGCTGCCCTCCATCTGGTTCACACAGCCACTGTCATTGTTTAGCAAAGGTCATCAAAATGAAAGTTAGCTATCTCTCTCGGTGTGTGTGTGTGTGTGTGTGTGTTTATTGGTTGTTGGCCGGGGTCCAAAACACCACGCTCGGTGCCACAAAATGCCCTGGCCACGTCACTGCTACCAGCAATGATATGTGGGAGTAGAAAGTGCATACAATAGCCCGTAAGAGCTGATCTAACAACAGTAGGGCCATCAAATGTGTAGTAACCATGTAGTAGCCATGACACATGCCGTGTGCTGGCTGGTGTGCAATAACGCAGTAGCTATTTAAGTGTATGCGTGAGGACATTGCAGTTATCTTTGTAGACACATGCATATCCTCGTTTCTTCGTGTTTGCCAAATAGTGTTTTTATGTGCATGCATGTAGTTGCAGACGCTGGCCTGCTTGCCCAGAGGGCTCTGTTTATGTCTCGCAGACTGCTAGGCCCCAATGTTGCCATAGGAGCCACAGACCTACCAGCTGACGACATCATTTTTTTTTTTTTTTTTCGTTTCATTGATGGTTAACAACCTCTCACTGTAACGAATTAATAATAACCTTTATAATAATAAGCAGATTCTGAAAATCTGGCGAATCGTCCGTACCAGGTGGACCAGTGAGCCCTGTTTATCTTCGACAGAGTAGCTGCATCATCCCCACGCACAGGCATCCATGTCCTGACATATTTACCTCATCATAGCAAGGATCACGCCAACTGCACTAGCTTATGTCACATCACTCCCGATTAAATCGCCATTGTAACGCACTGCAATAACACACCAAAATCAGCCTAAACTGGGGTGTGCTAAAAACACTACTGATATTTTTGATAGTGGTTAGAACATGTAGGTCGCGGGACCTATTGTGGAAATATGGCGATTATGTGTATCACGCTATGTGCTTTTAGCGAGCAAGCATCGGATATCCAACGCATTATGACCCAATTAGAAAGCTAGCCAACTAGCCTAGCATCTCGCCCCTAAAAAGGGTAACGTTAGTTCAATCGTAGTTACAGAGAACGACCCGCTGTGTTGAACCTCGCTATGGGAAACGACACAATTTTAGGTGGCCTGGCTTATTGGGCAAGTTATATAGGCATTAAAAAGACCGCACAGCATATGTCTTAATAATGACAGCCCGCTTTACAATTCGGCGTACATCTAATTTACAAAACGGCGCCCATCTGAATTAAAATGTAATATTTTTAAGATGCTTCGCCTATTATTTCCACTAGCTTCTCTCACCAAAACACAACGTGGCGCCTGATGGCGAATGGTGGAGAAAATGATTAAAGATGAGATTTTATATAAGTTTCATGTTGGACTGTGGACTATACGTACGCCGAACTCAAGAGTAGCGTGTAGTTATTTGGGGGAAGTATTGGTTGTCGATTTTAAATGGTCGCCCCGTGTTCATTTATCGCCGAAACCATTCAATTGTCAGATTTTATAAGGCAGTTTGGCGTGACGGTCGCTCCATTCTAGGAAGAACGACACTTAGCATTTATTAGCACCAAGCTATCTGAGCGATGATGGGTGCATTAAAGATAACTTCGTTTACTTTAAAGGACGAAATTACCTTTGGAAACAGGCGAGTAGGGAAAGCGCTCTGGTGAGCTCCTGCTGTCCGGCGGTGAAAGTCTCTGCCTGGGTACCAGCCTGCCGTCCGAGCCGCTTCCACCCGGGTTGGCGGGACTGGAGCAACGGGACGTCGTCGGTCCTGTGTTGCTCCCGGCTACTGAGAGGGAGGAGGAACCGGAGCGGGTTGGGCTGTGCTGGCTTCCACGCAAAAGCTGGTACGGCACCGTGGCGCGGATAGGCTGCAACCGGACCGTGGTGTTGTTGTTGCTACAGGAAGAGCAGGCGGCTGTCGGGGAGCCGCTCGGTTTAACTCGCTGCTGGGATGAGCTGGCTGCGGCTGTTGATGCTGACATGGTCAGCCACGTTCAGTTGATAAAGTTGATAATGTAGGCCGAAATATAAGAGTAGTAAAAAGTGCAATGTCCCGTTAAATAGCTCACAACATAACTTTACGGGTTTTGTTTTCCAGCACACGACCTATACGCTATCCATTGCGACAAAACTTCTAGCAAAGTTTCTGAAGTTAATTCACGACGTCCACTCCCACACAGTCTTCACTTTACATTTCTGCGAAGTGAGCGAGAACTGCAAAGTTAACGAGTATTTTTCCGTATCTGAGTACAATACACACATAGCACACCTGTACTGTTAACCTTCTGCCAAAGAAAAAAACACTCGTTATTACCGCGTTACTTAGTCAAATTGGTCATTGTTGTCTTTCTCGCAACTCCTGAACCACAATTTCCAAGACAGCAGTCAGTTGCGCCAACTTCTTAAAGCAGAGGTTGGACCATGGGTGGGACCAAATCACTACGACTACTTTCTGATTGGTGCCGGACTACTTCCTGGGTATGTGAATGGGTTGTTCATTGGATGTATGGAAGCTTTAACCAATTAAAATGGCCGGCAGGTTAACCAGAAGTGATTTCAGGTCTGCTATTGGTTGGCGACCACTGCATGTGTATTTGTGCTATGTGTATACCCTCGATGTACGTTTAAACATGATGTAACATAATAACTTGGGTAAAAAAAAAAAAGCATAAAGAAACCTTTCTATGACCTTCATTATTTTTTTTATTTTTTTTACTCAAAACTTTAGGTTATCAATTTTCACTTAACATTCCCAAGAACCAAAGTCAAACTGTGTGAGACAGTGGTGTGTTAAAATTGACAGTTGTACATACGAATATGACCCTATAGCATTACCGGAAATGATTGTCTGTTCCTTATTCCTCAGTCTGAATAAAGAAAACAAAGTCTCGTCACAAGTCAAGCCCAACAAGTCCCAAGTCAAGCATCAGGTCAAGACAGCTAAGTCCCAGGTCAAGTCTCACATTAAGACCACCAAGGCTAATAAGTCAAGGCTGTTAAGTCCCAGATCAAGACAAGTAAGTCCCAAGTCTCGTCACAAGTCAAGCCCAACAAGTCCCAAGTCAAGCATCGGGTCAAGACAGCTAAGTCCCAGGTCAAGAACAAGTCTCACATTAGGACCATCAAGGCTAACATGTCTCAAGTCAAGGCTGGCAAGTCCCAGATCAAGACAGGTAAGTCCCAGGTCTAGTCCCAAGTCAAGCCCAACAAGTCCCAAGTCAAGTATCAGGTCAAGATAACTAAGTCCCAGGTCAAGAACAAGTCTCACATTAAGACCACCAAGGCTAATAAGTCAAGGCTGGCAAGTCCCAGATCAAGACAAGTAAGTCCCAAGTCTTGTCCCAAGTCAAGCCCAACAAGTCCCAAGTCAAGTATCAGGTCAAGAACAAGTCTCACATTAAGACCATCAAGGCTAACATGTCTCAAGTCAAGGCTGGCAAGTCCCAGATCAAGACAATTAAGTCCCAAGTCTAGTCCTCCATCAAGAAATGTTTTGCATCTTGCCATCTGTTTCTAGTTGACCACAAGGGTAAAGAAACCTTAAGTCATCAGGATCATGACGAGTCAGACTTGAGTCATGTGAACCCAAAACGAGAGCCAATCAGGGCAAAAAATATGGTTTTACCGTAAAGTATGACCTGGTAAATGTATATTTCACACCACTTTGGCTATGTTATTTCTACTAATCAATCCGATTAAGGTAACAAAATGATCATAATCAATGACAAAACATTTTCCTCATGCATAGTGACAGTCACAAGTTAAACAAAGCTCTTCAAATTTATTTGAAAAGTAAGATGACATCTACAGTCACAATCAAGTGAACACATTACCAGCATCAACAGATACATGACTCAGAGAATAAAGTGGTTGAAGAGGAAGGATGATTTGCTTGTAAAAATACAAATTGAAAGGTATATTACAGGCACAGGAGACCAAATTTAATTGTGTGCAAACAATCAAAAGATACAAACACAGTATTTGGGAAATTCCTGGCTAAATGTATGCAAACGTGTTTCCCCGTCTCAGCAAAAAATCTGTCTATCAGCAATACAGCGCAAGAAATTGTAACTTGTTTTCTGTGAGCACCAGAAATTCTCAAATAAAAAACCCCCATTCGAATAACGGCTGAAACTCAAATAATAACCAGCTATACCAGCCCTCGTAAATTCAGCAAAATGTACACCTGCACCAATTCCGTCTGCATAACAACAGAATCAAGTCATACTTGTCACTCCGCTGCTCTGAGTTTGAGTCCATTCTTTGCATTCGCCTCCACTTGCGTTAAACAACCGTCGACAGAACTCCAAACTTCCCGCAGATTTTTCAGATAGAAAGCCTACCAGGAAAGGGAAGACTGGGTGACTTCAAACATGAAATATCTGAAGAGGAAATGTTGAGTTTTACTGACAACAACTCAACAACAAACAAAAAGTAGAAGGGACTGGACATTGCAAGTGAACGGAAAAACTGAGTCCTGTTAGAGAAAAGAAACTCAAGAGCAGCAGAGTGGCGAGTATGACATGACTCTGTTATTGTAATGACGGAATGACTGCTTTGCTGATACAGTACATTAAGGTAAATAAAAGGACAAACCATGGAGCAACCCCTTTGCTGACTTCTAGCCAAAGCAGTTTGTGAAAGGTGAATCCCAAACACCCGTTTAAATGTTAAAAAATAAAAGTGGTCATACAGCTTAATCTCTCAATGTATACATTGAGTACAGTACATGCTGTCGTCTATGGCATCTATATTTGACTGCACAGCCAGAAACACAAGACAGCAAAGACAATAAATAATACTTATACTACATAATTAACAACTAATGCTGGCAGAAAAATATGCTGGATAAAAAGGAAGGCCACATTCAGGGAGCAAAATTCAAACATGGGGGCAATTGGTAGAATGTTTGGACTATTTCACAACTGTTATTCCAATAACAGTTGTGAAATAGTCAAAACATTCATTGTGGCAGGAAGGGTTTTTAGCTACATATGATGTCAAATATATAAATCGCATCCTACTGAATTATTACATAAGAGCTGAAGTCAGTAAAAATAGTTCCTCTATCAATCTCATGTTGCAGTTTGTACATAAATAGATGACTCAGAAACCCGACATGAATTAGTACTTTCCAATGATTCTATCATTTGGGGGGTGGGGGTTAGCGGTTAGCAGAATCCTAGTAAGGTTACCAAGTTAGTCAAACGTATTTGGAAGAGAAAACAAAGACCATTGGAAAACATCACCACTGACCACAGTTTATTGACCAACTTCTAGGTTCAACTTTGACCCACCGTTCTTACGGTAGTTGCGAGAGTTTAATACCAACTGATTTTTGGCTTTACCCTTCTGACTTTTTCTTTGTAGCAATGATCCCAGATCTCTGCCAGTTTCTTGATGAGTGCAATGTCATCATAACTGACAGGAGCCCAAGTTGTAATAAACCGTAATTCTCCTGTTCAGTTATACAACGTCATTAGAACACACTGTGTACTTCCCCTCTATCTGCAGTGTGCAGGGCATCATAACCCGGGCCCACATCTGTGGCGAGAGTAAACAGCAGGTACCTTAACTGTGCTCACGTGGAGAGCAACACAACAAGAACAAGTACACCACATGTCCATTCTGTTCCTATAAAACCTATAAAACTTGAACTTTTAACCGTTAGCAGTTGTACAGCCAGTGAAATTTCCATGCTTCCTTGTGTCCTTTCCAATATAATAATTTGAGTTCAATGCCTCGACATTGAAGGTAGGACAGAAATTCAATGCGACACAATTTTACAAGTTATCCCATGTGTTATGTCATTTTAATGAGCTTTTACTTGTCCATAATGCTACAAAATCGCATTTACTTGTCCATAATGCTACAAAATCGCATTTACTTGTTCAATATGTTGTAGGGCTGCAACCTCTCGCATAACCAACAATCAACTGAGTTCCCCCACGGTGTGAACTCCTGATGACCTGATACTGAAATTCAAAACAGACTAGGCATTATGAAGCACAGAGTTCTCCAAAGTGAAGTCGTACTGGAAACTAGCCAGGTTGTAGTTGATGTCCCGGGACAGCAGCACGTCAGGAATCAGGGGAAACCCCGCCTGCATGGCCAGGACATGAGGAGCCAAAGTGAAGGGGATGTCCCAGAGGAGATCGGGGAGAGTCGAAGCAGCTTCTGCTGCTGAAGTCCCCGCTATTGGCGCTGCAGGAGGTAAAGCTGTAGGGTACCTTGTTTCGGTGGGTTGAGCTGGGATTGTACAGGACGACTGTGAGGAAAAGGAGACACAGGTTTAATGTCAGTGTGTGGAGATGCTACTTTTAGATACTCATCTAGTCTCTTTTCACAGTGGTCCTACTTTTTTGATCCCACAAGCAGCAGGAGGAGAGCTTCAGGATGACCACGTCGATATTTGTTAGGGATGTCCAGTGTAACTTGCGCTTTTGTACTAACAGAAAACTATACGACACTCCCAACTTTGGAAAGCCACTTCCAATTAAACCTAAACAAATCTGACCAAGCGTGACACGGACTGTCCTTGAGCTCACGAACCCTCTTGGCGGAGCCTGAGACGCTCAACATTTAATGTTAACATGAACGCACATAAAAAAAAGGAAACGTTAAAAAATGTTTTTTTAAAAAAGCAGGTGGGGAGGTGGAGGGAGTTTCAATTTCTGAAAGCCGAGGATGCTCAGCGTTGGTGTATGCAGAACTGAAGGAGCCGTTTGTATGTTCTATGTTTATGTGGACCACCTGATGAGCGAGATAGGTCACAGAGGGTGAACCCTTTTCCACTCCATGGGGTTTACTATCACACCAACCTCCGGTCCAGTTGTCAACTTTGTACACCCTGTTGATTTCGCGGCTTGATTTCCATTTACGCACAACATATTGCGTATTGCAATAGCTTGAGTGCCACGACATTTGCTGAATATTGTCATGGTCCCAAAAGAAAGAACCTTCTTTGATTTGGTGACTCCTTGACCTGGTCCGTACTATGCCGTATGTTTGGTCCAACAAAAACAAAGCCTTATTGCTGTCAAGAACTGAAAGCATGTAGGTGATTTACAGTGATCCTTCTGTAATTTATTGTGGCTGTAATGGTTTCCCGTGGTTACAGACTGGGGGGTTTATACCTTTGAGTCTTTAAAGTTGATGGGCATGTCACTGTATATGGAGGAGTTTAATATGTGTTCATTAGATGAAATCTTGCAGTGATCAGATGGAATGAAAGTGCAGTAATGTAGTGTAATTAGCCAGTTGTTGCTTCATTAGAATCAGAGTCAACACAATGAGGTTAGTGCCTGGAGCTAAATACTGTGCTTTAAATGAATACTGATCTATACAGGTCTTTATAACAACAGACCTAATGTTTTCAATTACCTTTAAAAAAAAATGCATCACAATACATACATAAATACATTTACAAACTTCAAACTAAAAATGAAGTATTTGTACTTTTCCAAATGAAAACAGGTGCAACATAGAATACAGAAGAATATAACAAGGCACCTTTACGTTGTTGTCAACACATACATGGGCATAATGCAATGAACTTCTTTAGTGATCCTCCAGCAGGTCAATGCTTTTTTTTGGATGGTGTGAAGTCGCAAGTGGCGAGTGTTTACAATGCCCGACAATCTTCCTTCCAGTTGCCACCTCCTCAATGATGTTTCATTGGGACAGCAGACCCTCATTTAAGGCCAACTGTAGTTTGTGTTCCATGCGGGGCAGATTCGCCAAGTTGCCCTCATCCAGTGCTTTGGTCATATTTCTGGTGTTAGGGTTAGGGTTAGAAACTGAAAGTGGCTGATCACCCAAAGCCATGAATTCCATGGCATTCCTCTTAATGGCTTTGGCCAACACTATGTAGGTATAGTATAAAATCAGCATAACAGAAAGTTCCATGTCTGTTAGTTATGGTGGAGTGCGAAGGATGAGGTGGAGACTCTGGAGTCTCAGAGCGTGAGGAAAGAAGCTGCTGTGGTCTGGTGGCATGCCAGCTGATACTTCTGTACCACTTGCCAGATGGCAGCAGGGTGAACAGGCTGTGGCTGGGGGTGGGTATTGTCTTTTAGTACCATTTGGGCTCTGCTCAGGCACCTCACCTCACAGTTTTCACTGATGCTCAGTAGATAGGTACTAATGATGTTCTGGGCGGTTTTAATCACTCGCTAAAGAGTCCTCCTGTCCTGGGCCGTGCACATCCTCATACCAGTTTGAAATGTTTCCAGTCAGGATGCTTTCTATTGCCCCTCTGTAAAGGTTGACAAGAATCTGGCATGGGAATTTTGCCTTCTTAAGTTTCCTTAAATATAAGAAATACAGCCATTTCTGAGCTTTCATATACCAGGGTGGAGATGTGGCATGACCATGACAAATTCTCTGTGATGATTGTAGATTGTTTTATGTGCATCACCCTACAAGATTGTTTCCTTGTTTTTCTTGGAAATTAAGTCTCATCGTTCTTTGAAATGTTGTCTTCCACCAGCTCTCTCTATGTTGGGGTTTGCAGGCATGGGTGTACAAGAGAGGCTCCCATGTTCAGCACTACAATTGGAAGAGGTCTGATCGCCAATTCAAACTGTCTGTGGTCTGTTTGTGAGGAAGTCCAATATCCAGTTGCAGAGTGTGGTACTCAAGTCCAGAGTGCTAAGTTTGCCAATCAGTTTCATGGGGGAGATGTTGAATGCTGAGCTGAATTGTGCAAACAGCGTTCAGATGTAGGTGTTGTTATTTTCAAGGTGTGTGAAGACGGTGTGGAGTGTCCTCCATGGATCTGTTGGCTCTGAATGCAAACTGGTAAGGGCGAGGGATAGTGTCTTTGATGTGCTGGAAAACCAAGCACTTCATCAGAGTGGGGGTGGGTTCCACAGGGTGGTAGTCGTTTAGACTAGACACTGCGGACCTTTTTAGGTACAGTGTTTGTCATGAAGCAGGTGGGAACACTCTCCTGTGACAGTGATGCGTTAGTCCTCGGGAGGCAGGTAGACTTTGCAGCTGACTCTTAGTTGAGGAGATCAGAGCAAGGATAACGTGGCCTCACATTTGATAGGGCACTCCTGCATTTGTATCCTGTGATGGTCTCTCCTGATGCCTTCGCTTCGACTCCTTGATGCCAGCTTTCAGTCTCGCTCCGGTGGTGCTGTATGCTTCCTTGTCATCTGACCAAAAGGTCTGACCGATGGCTCTGGATAGGGCCCCCTTATTGTCTTCGTGATCACCACCATAAACACATTTGCAGATGTACGATGTCACTCATGGTGGATATTCCTCAAGATTGATGTGGTTCTTCAGGGTGGTGGCATCTCAGAACATGTGCCAGGCTGTGCATTCAAAACAGATCCTGTAGAGCTGCTGTAGCTTCATCTGTCCACACCGATGGTTTGAACCTTTTAATCAGCTGGGTGTAAGTTGGCAGGGTAAGCAGGGAAATGCGGTCTGATAGTCGAGAGTGCGGGTAGGAGGAGGGCTTTGTAGATGGCAGGAATGTTCATGTAAACATGATCCAGGGTATTGTTTCCCATGGTGGGGGTGTGGACATGCTGACCTCATTGAGTTCCTGTAGTTGCATGTTTTGAATTTGTGTCTGGGGGAATGTAAACAGCAGCAAGAAAAACACTGGTGAATTCTGGGCAGATAATGATGATTGGCATCTTCACATTAAAAATTCAACATCTGGGGAACATCGTCCATCAACTTTGACTAGGTTTGAACAACAAGCATCACTGATCTAAACACAGAGTCCGCCTCCCCTCCAGAGTCTTGCGTTCTGTCTGCAACCAAGCTGATGTTAGTAGGGTGTTGTGGTGGAGTCTTATTTCATCCATTTTATTTTCCAGCGACCGGACATTAGTCAGAAGTAGGCTGGGTAGCAGAGTAGCCATTGGTCAAAGCTGGATTAGCTGGGGGCGCTTGCAGTGGCGTTTGGTCCGGCTGGTCTGGAATGGGTTGTCAGAAGATGCTGTGGGCAGTGATCGTCTCATGGTCCACTGCACTTAATCCAATCTCTGTGCTTCCTTTTCTCGATGTTAAGCGTTTTTCTGTCAAAGGTAGTGCGTGCTTCAGTGATAAGGGCAAAAAAATAACAAATAACAAATAAAAAACACGTAGTGACGTTCGAGGGAACGACTGGCCTGGTCCAGAAGCGCTGAAGACTCCTGAATGAATTTCACGGTACCACTTCCTGGTGTGACAGGGCTGCGTTCACACAGTGGAAAACGGCTTTGTTTGGTGTGTGTTACTGAAAAGGAGAAGACTACTGAGTCTTTTGTAAACTTCCTTGTTGTCTTCACTGACAATCTCCACTGGCATTAGAAACTTGTCAGAGATAACGTGAGCAGCCCAAGCTGCCCAATCAATCACAGTTTCTTGTGGTACCCATGTGGTATCTCTATAGTTGCTGCAGCTCTGGTGTGTAGTTAAATTTTTTAAGAATGCGCACGTCAGCTAAGGCTGAAATTCTGTATTTCAGCTCTCAGTTCAGTCATGAGGGGTTGCCACCTCCGTTTTTAGTGCCACAGAAATCCCTGGCCTCATGTTATCTTACATTAAAATGATTGCAGGTGTACAAATTTTACAAGAGCGCTGGTATTGGATCGGTACTACCGAATCCCCTGAATTGAGATATCATAATTGTATTGCGATAGAAAAGTTGAATGAGTGCAACAACACGTTTACTTTTTTATTGGACATTCTCGAAGCTCCAGTTGATCGTAAATGATTTTCCTTTTCACGTTTTGTTTAAAGAACAGTGGTTATTCCATGATACTGCTGTGGCACTGTGCTATCAAAGCTTTGTATATCTAAGTTAGTACTAGACACCAGCATTCACTTCTGTGACATCCTAAGGAAGGAAGTTGCAAAGGCGTAGTCCCCGCCATTATACTTGACAGCTGTGCTTTTAAATCTGTTAACCGTGTGCTGAACGTAGACATACAACATGCAGCAGTGACTTCGAGGTGATACAGTGCTGCAAAAGTGATGGTGGACGTGCAAGAAATCCAGAAGAAGTAGAGCAAAATTTAAACAATCTTGGCAAAGCTCATTGGTTACAGCATGGTGCTCTCGCCCTTCACCTTTGATGAGATGTTGCTTTTTATTGAGTTTGCCTGATGACTTGGAGTTTGAGGGTGGAGTTTCTAAGAGCCACAGCACAACAAAAAAAGAAAAAGATCCTGCACCTGGGAATGATTGTGATGCTGGTAGTAAAAGCTGCATATCTCTATGAGAATAAGTTAATAAAAAATAAAATGCAAACTATAGGTATGTTATGAAAATAAGATGGAAAAACCTTGCATTCGCCTGATGGGTGACGTGTTATTTTCTGGCTCAGAAGCCACCCCGTAAAATTCACACTCCAGTAAATGCAAAGACACTTGGCTGGATAACGATGACAGTAAAAATCAAAGTGACTCATTACGATACTAGTCAAAAGCTACCCTGTGGAGTTTTTGACCACCACTGGCAGTGTTAGTGCAACGTTTTGGTCACTGAATTACAGTTACAATTATTATTATTCATTGTCAATAATGTGCTCTCCGCAGCCGGTGTCTGTATTCACCCGAGGATGGTTTGTGAGTGAAAATACGCATCACTCTGCAAGTAATCAGTAAGTATGGACAGTGCAATACTTAGACATTATATAAACAACTGGCAGTATGATATGAATACAGTGTATACACTAAAAGAATAAGATTCAATAAGGGATTTGAAAGAATTCCGATTGGTTTTGACACTGGATTTAAATTAAAACGTCATCTATGAAGCTATGAAACATCATATCAAAATCACATCAAATATATGCACACAATCCCGGCAGATTACTCTTTAACGCGAACGAGGGAGTTCACCTCAACATAGGGGATAAAGGCTTATTGCTGTCGTAACTTTTCCCCCTGCTGTGAAACCTCACCACACAGCACTGTAAACCACCGTGCAGCGTACATGCAGGACTATGCGGGCAAGTCTCGAGAGACTGTTGTTCCTTCAAAGCATAAAAAAAAGGGGTCTAGCAGCCGTGCGAATTATGACTCCTGTCTGTCGGGGGCAAAAGGTGAAACTAGCATGACAGTATACAGCCACAATACAGACAATGTTGACCGCTGATCAGGACGCTTGTATGGTTCGTTCCGGAAGGCAAACAACACATTTCTTCGTTTAGTTTGGGGGGGGGGGTGTTGGTTGTAAAATTGTAAAGAGTTAGTATGCTGTTCTTGTGACAAAGCACAGGCTGTACCTTAGCTTAGGTTAATGGGTTTCAGAAGGTGGCTTAAAATCTACATCTGGACATTTTTTTACCTGTTTTGTGGGATAATAACCCCCGCTGTTAGTTACTGCCACAGCCTCATGTTGAGCACTGTGTTTGAACTTTGGAGTAGGTGTGGGAATCACCAGAGGCCCCACGATACGATGATATTGCGATTTTAAACCTTCTGAGTGTCGCGCTAACAGACCTTGCGGGAACTTTGTCAACATTTGTTGTATTTGTTTTTATTCATTTTTCAGTCTGTGCGTGTCATCTCACTTCAAATCCTTTTTATTGCAGCAAAGTGGGATTGTCAAGCAGACAGACCGACCAACGCTGTCGTAAATGCTGCATGCACAACTTTATATTTGCAATATTAATCATTTATAAGCTCGATACAATATTGCCATGCAAAATATCACGATACTATGCTGTATTGATTTTTTCGCCCCACCCCTACTTTGGCCCCCTACCTCTCACTAACTGTGTGATAGCTCCAGGATGCTATATGGACCAAACATGTGCACACACACACACACGGATACACACACATCACATCACATGTCTGCAAACAAATGTCCTTAATTAGAAACAAAGCAATTAACACTGCAGTATTAAGGCTCATGATGTTAACAGCAGTCAGAAGGCCAGCAGGGCTCTTAGAGGCATCTGCCTCAGCTTGGTTTTATAAAGCCAGCGCGGTGAATGGCGGTGGCACGTTTTGGCACGCCGGCTCTGCGCCTGTCAGCATCACGCCGGTGGAGATTGTTCCGTATGAGCCATACAAGACCAAGGCCAGCTGGGATGCTAGCATCTCCCGGTCTCAAAGCTGAATCACTCAGTGTATGGAGAGAAAAACGAGACTTCCAGACAGTTTCCTGCCATGAAAATCATGCGTTTCCTCCCTCTATTTGGATCCGATTATCGAAGTCCCACGACGCTGATTACAAAGCCGCAGGGGTAAACTTTCTGCCGTGGAGAGAAAACCTCGACAAGCTCACCTTCGATGGCTGCACTATGACGTTTGTCGACGGCAGTGCGATGTTCATGGTCTGCATCTTCCTCCTCTGTTCTTCAACTGTCTCTCCTGCACAAGGAATGTGGGAGACAGACGTTTATTGGCAATTTACCAAAAAAGCGGATTTCGCACAAATTAAAATGACATCATTAAAACAAAGGTCTGATCAGGTACTTCGTCATGAAAGTTGTTTTCTATACTGTACTGAAATGCATGGACACATTTAAAATGTTGAAGGTGCTAACAGTGTGATTTGGGCTACATGCAAATATGGTACAATCTACTACCAAAACAATCAGTCTTAAGTCAGAAATGATTAGATTAAACTATTGTAATTAATGTTGAACTGATTAATTAAAAATACTTTGATTCATGGTGATTATTTGTGGGATGAACTGAACACCTTGGATTGACAACTGTTGCCCGGATACAACAAGCGGTATGAAGACACCACCCTGGCCTTAAGTATATCGTGATGGACATTTTATAGCAAATGAGTGATCTTTTAAATTGAGGAAATGATCTGCAGATTAACTGATCGTGTAAATATTTGTAAATTGCAGGCATACAAGTGACTTTGAAAACAATTTTCACTTTAGTACCCTGTAATCCTGTATGGTGACAGTTGCTGTGCAGTGTTTCAGAGTCTATACAGAACCTTACAGTTCTAAAGTTGGTCATTTCAGCTTTCTCCTGACAGTCAGCAGCCACACTTAATGACTGCTTAGACACCTGTATTTTTCGCCCCGCTAGCTGTGTGGCTACGGGGATGGCAATAGAGTGCTAAAAACCCGCTAATTAGTTAGCATTTTTACACTTCCAATTCCCTCATCTCGAAGTCAATGGGTTCTTTGAATGGCTGAAGAGATTTTCACATTTTGTTCTATGACATAAAATACGTCAGTAGATACCCCCGCTCGAGGATTTTGAAGCTTTTACGCGTCTTAAAAAAGGCGGTTGCTAACAAGCGGCCATTAAACGTCTTCATGCCGAAACACGGAAAGTCATCTACTCACTAGTCCGCCTTCACAGCCTCGCTGTGTTTATACTCTATATCTATCTGTCTATATATCTATATCTATCTATATTCTCTTCAAAGTGAAGCTCAGCGGTGGTGACGTTGAAGTCATGCGACCGTGGTGTAGTTCCTTTATAGCCTATAGCTTTTTACTTCTGGCAATTCCACTTACGCTTACGAGTTCATCAGTGACGATTATCTCGCTGAACAAAACGTGTCCATGTATCATAAACTTTTGTTTGCCACAGAGCTGATTTTCTGCAATAATCCCAATAATCCATTGGCTTTTAGTCGAGGGAACCAGAGCGATGCTAACTTCCGGGTTTGCCTCCAAAAATACGTCATCCCTGCAGCGCTCTATATATAAGATGGTCCACCACTGGTCCAAAAGTGGATTCAATATTTACAACCCACATACGGTCAATTTTAATTCTTTGACTTTTCTTTGACTAATTTTTTCTCATCAAGTGAAAATATCTTCACCTCTACTGAATGGATCGGTACGAAATTTGGTTCAGACTTTCATGGTTGGCGTAGTCCTCTGGCAGCATCATGAGGTTGACAATGTTTGTTCCAAAGCGAAATGCCTTTCCAACTACGTGGCTCTACATACTGACCTTTCTTAAAAATGTCCTAAAATGATTCGTGTTCTAGCCTTTAGCTAGCATGACTGTACCACAACACAAGACTCGATTTGCAGTCGTCCTTTTCCTTCAGCGCAAACCAGGTCAATGGGGGGGGGGGGGGGGGGGGTTATTCTGTTCTGAACAAGTGGTTTTCTGATCACATTAATGGATTAAAAAGCATTAGCACTGCTGGGAACTAGCAAGCATAATTTCACTGTATTAAGTTTATGCCTCCAAATCTGAGCGGTTGTGTACTGGCCCCATTTAGCTTTTATCCTGTGATTAGGCACAACTGTGGTTAGCTGCTTATTGTTCACATTAACACCTCAACTTCATTCAAACAGTAGTTTGAATAACACTGCAGCTGTTGATTGACTCAAGTGTTCATACTACCGTTGTAAATAAAATCTTGCCGGACTGTCATGTATTCATAATCCCTGTCCCTACCTATTTTAAGGTTATGCTGGGGGCCTGGCAGCGGGCTGCTGTCATTGAGCCAATGAATTAGATCTCCTTCTTCAAGTGGCTGAATCATTGAGTGAGTAGAGGCACTGATGGGAGGGATGGGGGGGGGGGGGGGGGGGGTAATGCTGTTAGCCTTCTCTTCCTCTCCAGGGCCAAACCGACTTTGTCCACAGAATTCATTCATTCACACTGACGTCACTGTCTCTGATCTCAGCTCCATGCGTCTCCACGGCAGCATCCCCAGTGAAAGAGGAGCGCTTTCCTCTGGGGGTCCGGCGAGGCCCAAAGAGCCCTCTTTGTGCTCACGTAGATAACATCTACAGTCATCTGATCCACCATCAGCTTAGATAACGTTTCTCACAAGTTGTCTGCCACGATTACTCAACTGCAAGTGTTTCTTAACATGAGACGATGACTATGCTGACGTCCAGCTTTATTTATTTCACAACCATATGCGACAAAAAAAAAAAAAAAAAGCAGAAAGTCTTCACATTTGAGAAGCTGTAACTATCAAATGTTTGGCCTTTTTTTTTTTGCTTGAACAATAATCAAAACGATTACTCAATCATCAAAATAGTTTCAGATGAATTTTGTGTCGATCAATTAATTGATTATTTGACAAATCATTGCAGCTCTACTCCTGTTCATACCGGCCACTTAAGGTACTATATGTAACGATTTACATGTATTTATCGCTTTATATGACCAATGTGTGAACGGATTGTAACGTAAAGAATGAGACCCTCCCCGACTTTCTCAGTTGCCTGTGGACTGATTTCTATGTGAAGGACTTGGGACCAAAGAGGTGACGTTATGTGCGCACCAACAGTGTGCGGCACTAGCCAACGTTAGCTTACAAATGGAGTCCGCTAACATCAACAAACGACCAGCACCCACCAAAGCACAAAGTCCTCGTAGCTTGCTTGCTAACGCGGACGAATTGCTAGCTAGCTAGCTAGCAAAATACGGTCTTGAGTGGAGAATGTCAGCTAATTCATGCAGACTCCCGGGGCTGATCTGCCTGGTAACTTGGCTAGTTTGCCGTTTGCAAATGAATTTATCGGCTAACGGTGCGAAGCAACCGACACCAGATCCATGCAGCGTAGCTAAGTTACAGCTAGCTGACAACAGGAACTTAAATGAAGGTTTTACTGCGCCACCATCTGGCCTATTTCGGTATTTTTTCCAAAACAATTCATGTTCGTTTGACCCCAGAGCACAGGGTCAAACAAGCAGTTCCTGAAAACACTGACTATTTTCCTCAATGGAAGCCTGACTAAATGGCAGGAAGCAAGTTTAAGATGTCCTTTCCTCTTGCATAACAATGGGTTTTCTGGTGTCATGGCAATTTGGCAACAAAGAGTCCAACTGTTTGCATCTGAGCTCAGCCAGCTGGTGAATAAATGGTATGTTTGGTATGGTTTGTAATTACAGAACAACCACCTGAACTTGGATTCTTTTCCTCTTGCATCGCCGTTTGTAAGAACTGGAGCCCCTCATGCCTCCCAAAAACACACTTAAACTGGAGACAAGTGCATCATTTTACCAAATACTGAGAACCACCACCATAACTGTAATTGCCCCCCAATTGGAGTACAAAACATAAACATACTTTTACCGAAATACCCATTCACACACCCCCGAGACGGCGCTTTTGAAAATGTAGCCCCTAAACTCTGGAACCGCTTACCACATCATATTGAAACGGCTTATTTGTATAGACCTTTTTGTCGTAATCTGTATTAATTTTTTTTTTTTTTTTTTTGGTATTCAAACGAATATTGTTGTCTATCATGTGTTTTAATGGCTTTTATTGCTGTTTTTTTACTGCTCTATCTTTAGACTGTGTCTTCTTATCAGCATTCCATCCACTCTGCTTGTTAAGACTTTATAAACCTCGGTTTCTGAAAGTGTTACGCAAACTTTTCGATTATTCTATCAAATAACACAAGAGCGCTACAGTGTGTGTTATAAAACCTTCACGCTCCATGACTACTTCCAGTGACTAGCCACTCCAAACCAGGGCAGTTTCTGCCTGGACAACTGAACACAGACAGAAAAGAAGGGACACTCCCATAGCAGGACTGACTGACAGCCTCGCCCCGCTGGGACTTTCCACAGCCTCAGCTTGGTCCGGCCTGCCTGACACAGTGAAGAGCTGTGCACCTGTTATTTAGTCCTGCGTGGGACCGTGCAGCTTCGCTTTGGACAATCTGTTCGGTCGAAATCTAGCAGAGGCTACGCGAGTGAAAAAGAAAGCCTTACATTTAAGGACAAATGCACTAAATGAAACCGTCGGGTGATCACATTTGATCGACGTGTCGTTATATTGACGTGTGACGAGTTTATATTAGCCATTCGCCCGCACGCCGCTTAACCATAAAAGGTCATCTTTGATACGAGGACGTGACTAAATGGGAAGCAGGGAGTTTTACAGTGAACGTCTGTGGGCTCTGTTGGTTGCCTCAATCTGAAAGAGAAAGCCTGGCTCTGACACTTGTTCTCCTCTGCCAAAAATAACATGCAGCTCCTGACCATCTGTGTCAGCTCTACCAGCCCTTCCAATTAAAGCCACGAGAGGGATTAGCAGCAAATAATACTGCACTTCCCTGGGAGAAAAAAGTAGAAGTTTTATTAAAAGTCAACCTAGACTATTGAGGCTTAATACGCTATAATTGCCCGGTTTCTTTACATTAAAAATTCAACATTTAATACAGACTTGGACCTACAGGGGTCGCCATCACTTTGCAGGCGCAGTGCACCCTGGTTAGACAACGTAAATGGGGCTCAAGGGGTGAGCTAATGGCGGTACCGTTAGCTATATTTGACCGGCCCACGGTAGAGAAAATATATGGTTCAAATTGTTACGGCTAAACAGAAGACATGTTTATCCCGCTGCGGGGTCAAGAGGATGGGACCGAGGCCACAACCATTTGACGCCGCCACCCAGATTGCATTGCGACCTAAACAACAACGACGGCCTACGAGTGAAAGGATTTTTTTTTTTCTGATGTTTTTTATATCACATCTATATAGCTGATGCCAACTCTTAATCTAATGAGGCCTACAAGTCTTAATAGTCAGGGTTCCTTGAAAAGGATGGACCCTGATCCACACGGATTGTTGTGATTTTAGGTGGCTTGGACATACTAAAGTGGGATATGCAATGCCAAATAACTGGAGCTACTGGGCAAATTTTAAAACAGAACTCATCACGTGCACACTCTTTTCCAGCGTTATGCAATGTTGAGGATATTATAACAGAATAAACCCCAGCAGCTGTTTTGACGAATAAATCTTGATTCAAGGTCCTCTTTGTAACTTTTCCGTGGGCAACTGTGTCTGGAATTATGTTCAAGCGACAGGCTAACAGGTGCACATGGGGTAATCTCGAGATCTCCACACCTTGATGAGGACCACGAGTCAAACTACTGTTTTTGAGGTCAAGAAAGAAGGATGTGGAAATTGTGAAATCTGGATGATCATGGGACAATCATGAGCACAACTGAGAACTAACCCAAACTAACCATGCTAAGATTTCCTTTTGTATTATTCCCTTCACAGTCACAGCCCATCCGTCAAGCTCACCATCTCAATAAGCTCAAAACACTGTGAATGACAGAATTGTAGCGTAATACCACAT